>NC_041063.1:10314474-10556974 GCF_900634775.1 Gouania willdenowi | reverse complement strand
GCCCGGACAATGTCAGGCAGAAATCAGGAGAAAATCGGGAGAATGGTGCCCCCGGGAGATTCAGTGATACCCTCACTGGTAAGTGCTGCTATTTGAGCTATTTTTAGAACAGGCCAGCGGGCGACTCATCTGGTCCTTACGGGCGACCTGGTGCCCGCGGGCACCGCGTTGGTGACCCCTGCTGTACAGTTTAATTATGTGCAGAACATGCAAAAAGAGCAAAAAGAAAAAGACTGTCCGCGTTTGAGTCAGGTTACAGAAGGGGGGTGTCTGACTATCTTAGGGAGAAAGACAATGTGCTTCCACAACATTGCCAAGGCGTAACGGATCAAGTCCGTGGAGGCCAGCCAGGGAGACTACACAGGCAGATGTGTTCAGCAGTACATCCGTGGGAGCAGTGGTGGCACAGAGGAGGCAGAACAAACTGAGGGACCAGAGAAGCGTGACCCACATCTACAGCAGACCAGCGCAGAGGCACGAGGGCACAGCAAGGGGCCGTCCGGACAAAATCACCCCCCACAGGCCAGGCATCAAGGCGGAGCAGGACTGAGACATACCTGGACACCAATGAGCCAACCCACCGATGTGCACAAGTGTAGCGCAGTGGGGCTGTACCAAGCGCAGCACCTATAGCATCAGTCCACAGGAACCAGACAGACATCAGCAAAGGCCTGCACAGAAGAACTGCCCATCTGGCTGGACATATTGAAGTTAACCCCGCCCTCCCAAACCAAAAGAGGCACGGCTAAAGCAAAACTAAACTTACTCCCCAAACACTCAAGCTATATACAGGGCAAAACACAGCCCTAAGGCCAAGGTCACAATTTGTGAGACCCACTAAACATCACCCACCACCCAAGGATTACCACCCTCCCCAGCAGCCAGGTAACAAGGAGCAATTTAAGGAGGAATTTATGGATTTACAGATTGTAAATGGTATAGACAACTATGGGTGCTGCACCACCCACATAGACCTCAAAATGTTGGAGGGCCCAAATCAAAGCCAAGACCTCCTTTTCAATCACAGAATAATTGGACTGATACGAGTTAAACTTCTTGGAAAAGAAGCACATTGGCCTAAGCACAACATCATCACCCCCCGGAGGAGGACGGCACCAGCCCCAACCTGGCTGGCATCCACCTGGACCTGGAATGGTCTATCAAAGCGAGGTGCTGCAAGTACTGTACAAGAACATAACAGCGCCTTGACATTCTCAGTTTGAGGACCACACAAACTTAATATCAACAACTCTGTTAAGGGGAAAATGACAGTGGAGAAGTTCATACAAAATCTCCAATAATAGCCCACAAACGCTAAAGCTCCTTTTTAGTGGTAGGTTGAGGAAAGCCTGCTACAGCATTCACCTTCACGTCAACCGGAGCAACCCTACCCTGGCCCACACACAATAAAACAAGACCTGCAATCTTTCACAAAGAAAATGGAGAACCAACACAATAATCAAAAACCTGAAAAACTAAATTCAATTAAACGAACCACCATCAGATGGACCAAAAAACTAGAATATGCTGAAGGACTAAACCTAACAGTTATTTACACCCTCAGAATGACTCAAAACCTTCAGACTCCCAGGTTGTAAACAATACAAAAATGTATTAGACTGAAAAAAAAATACAAATATATAGTGGTGTCTAGAAATTTAAATTTGACAGCCAGTGAAAAGTGATATTTTTAACAACTGATGCATGAGTCCAAGAGTACCAACAAAAA
This sequence comes from Gouania willdenowi, assembly GCF_900634775.1. Taxonomy (NCBI): domain Eukaryota; kingdom Metazoa; phylum Chordata; class Actinopteri; order Blenniiformes; family Gobiesocidae; genus Gouania; species Gouania willdenowi. The sequence goes on along the minus strand of NC_041063.1, from coordinate 10,555,245 downwards.
TTCAATTAAACTTTCTGATCCTTCTCAAAGACACAGCACTACTTACAGGTCTCTGTAACATTTTTTTTGAACATAATGTTTCTACGATTGATTAGAATAAAACTTCTGTCGGTATGGACTGGCTATTTCCTGCTTACTGTGCAGAACAGACAACAGGGAATATCTACATATAGTCTGTCCTGCTGAATTACTAACATCACCCAGACTGTCCTTTAAAATATGTTTCTCACTGCAGTGTAAACACACACACACACACACACACACACACACACACACACACTGTATATTAAAGTACAGATGACTGTCAGATTCAAGGAAAGGCTTCTTTATTTTTGGAGCACATTTCTTACGCAAGGCAACTCAATGTGCTACTGCTGGAATTCCTCACCTTCCTGTCATATTAGCTGCTTACCTTCCACCATCTTAGTCCCTCTCGTCATTGCTAATAAAAATATCTCTGTTGTCAACTACGTATGATGTAATCACACCTGTTATTTCAGTCAAGACTGTGGAAGTACAGTTTAATGAATCTGGATTGTTTTCACTGCATTTTTAATTTTTTTTTACTTGTGTCAGGCTGGTCAGCAGGACTCAGATGCAAAACTACAGTTCAGACAGATTTTTATTCGAAGGTTAAGTAAAAGTCAAGTTGAAGCACGAGAAGGAGAAGAGTTCACAACAGAAAGTCGACCTGTGACACACCTCTGAGTTTTACTAGCAGACTCATGTCGGTGCAAAAAACGTTCATGGTTCCATTGCATTGACCATATTTACGGTAGAATGTGGCTGTATTGAGGCAGGGATTTAAAGCTCATATCCGGAGTTTCTGAGAAATCTATGTTTATGAATGATTCTTTTGAAATGCAAAAAAATACCTAACTAGTCTTTTACTATGGTCTACTGCCGGTGGTCATTCATATACATTAATGTATATAAGTCTCTCCTGCGTCCTATAGACCCCTATACAAATGGAAACAATCACAGAGTGCACCCAGCCAATAGGCTTCGACTTCATGTTTTTGAGACTGTCAATCAAAGTGAACGCGGAACTGTGCACGGAAACAAGGCCACGCGTCACAACCGCAAACAGGTAAATATGATTTTGGCTCTTACCTGACCCATAGACCTATATTAATGCGACCTTGTTATGTTCTGCGATGCATGTGCAGAAAAGTAGAGGTGAGGCTTCTGGTAGAGTGGGATAGGCAGTGGGAGGAAGTGGAGCTGTTGAGGGCGGGACATCGAGATGTTTCTCAGAAACTCCGGATAGCATCTGTAAAGTGAATTCACATGTGCAAACTTTAGGGTGGAATGTGATTACTTAAAGCTGACATCCGGAGGATGAAAAGGACTCCACTTCCCCCTGCCTCTGCCATCTACCAGAAGCCACGCCTCTACTTTTCTGCACACGCATCGCGGAACATAACAAGGTCGCATCGGGTCGCATTGATATAGGTCTATGGATCATCGTTATTCTTTTGGCAATGGATATTTCTGAGGTAAGAGCCAAAATCATATATAAGCATCAATGCTGGTCAGAGTGATACCTGTTTGCTGTTGTGTGGCGCAGCCTTGTTTCCATGCATTCACTTTGATTGACAGTCTCCGCTACAGGAATTCGAAGCCTATTGGCTGGGCGATCGCGGCGCAATTTTCTATTTGTATAGGGGTCTATAGGACAAAGGCGGGACTTATATACATTGACGTATGAGAATCGGCAGTAGACCATAGTAAAAGACTTGTTAGGTATTTTTTCACATTTCAAAAGAATCATACATAAACATAGATTTCTCAGAAACTCCGGATATCAGCTTTAAGTGAAAGTGCTTGCAGGTGTGTGTATGCACAGTTCTATAAATTGGAATATGTTTTGATGCAGCACATTCTTAGATTTTTAGCGCACACACATTTTTAGTATGGATCCCACACTGTGCTTTATGACTGAAGCCTCTGTCCATTGCGTTGCAATTTATTTCCCCTGCGTCCTTACCTTGTAACAATTATTGCAGCTCTCAGTATATATAAACACACAAAGTTAAGGCAGGCAATCAGTTTCATGTTTAATAAATCTGATGCATTTGATGATTTATATTATCATTTTCTTCTTCCAATATTTAGGGTGCCACAGCTGATCCACCCAAAACTGCATATTTACCAGAGGAAACACTAAATAATATACTCATGGCCCGGGGGCCAAATGTGGTCCTTTGGAACATCCAATTTGGGCCACAGGAGAAAGTAAAAATGAATCATTGTGTAAATAAAACTAAAAATTATTTGCAGGGGCTCACAGTTTTCTCCGTGCTTATATCACATGATCGCAGTCATTTTTAATGTTAAACTGTTGAAAAAACTCAACATTATTCAAAATCCATACATAATATTCCCCTTGAATTAATAGAAATTTGTCACAAACCTAGAAAATTTAAAGTGAAGATTCTTTTGAGGCAGATATCTATAGTTTACTGCTTGGATATTGTGGCTTTCTTACATATTTAGTATTTTATGTATACTTATAAAGTGCAAACTAGGGCACAATGATGCTAAATTTCCTTGTTTTCCTTCATTAAAAAAATAATAATAATAACAGATCATGCAATCCTGATTGTGAGGGATTAGTAGATCTCCCACAATGTCTATTAGCGTGGGCAGTGACTTCTGCTCACATTTATACATGTGCAAAATGTGTAAGCCAGGCCATAAGGACAATTTTGTCTCTGTCTGAGAAAAAGGCACCAGCGAAATCAAGAACTATGGTTCCGCCATTTCGACCATCACAGAGAAACCAGTCAAAACCTTAGGCAAGCGTTTTGTACTGAATTAGAGGGCTGGCTGAAGACTGTGGAAAACCCTGTCATACCCAGAACATTTCAAGTAATTATTTTTAGAATTCTGTGGGTCATTCTTGTCTATGTGGACCCCATCTCACCAGTCATGACCTTAGAATGGTGGGTCAGTAAAAACCTCAGGGGATGGCTGGGGCTACTTAAGTGCCTGAGCAGCATCGCCCTCTATGGACACCTCATCAATCTATAGCCGCCCTTCAATATTCTTTCAATACTTTGGAAGAGAAGTTTAAGTTTACAAAAGCCACAGAAGTGGTGCAGTACAGAGACTAAAAAGATGAGAAAGTGTCAAATGCAGGGATCCAAGTGAGGACTTGCAAGAGGAGGAGGGTGGTTTATAGAGGTCGTTGAGTTTTCTGGGGCAAGGCTCCATCACAAAGAGCTGATGGGGGTGGTCACACAAGGCGGAGAAGTGCTAGGAGTGTTTCCAACAACACAAATTAACACCAGCAGAAGGAAGAAAATAAGGCACTTCTTTCAGGAGGAGGTAAGAGCAGCATAGGAGGATACCTGAGCCTGAAAACAAGAGAATGCTTGGGCAAGATTCGAAAATAAGGTCGAGCAGAGACGGACCTATGGGCTTTGGAAAGTCGAGCCACATTACATCAAATTTGTCACTGAAGCAGTGTACAATTGGATTCCAATCTTCACACAAGGGGCATTGCAAAGTCATTAGCATGCTCAAACACATCCTGTACAAAGGCACCAGGAGAGGAACAGTACTGGTGGACACATGAGCATGTCCTGAAGACCATTACTGGAGTTGAGTGGGCAAAGTAGTTGCTACCCTCCAAGCAGCCTATCAGTTTTTATCAGAGCTGGGGAGCAGCCAAGAACCACCAGAAGAACACTGTGGGCCTCTTGACAGTTATTGGTGGATCTTGAATGTCAGCTGGTGTTCCCCACCTACACAACAACTGGTTATTGTTCTGTAATCTGATCTACCAAGGAAGTTTTGCTACTGATCATGTAAAGCACTTTGAATTGCCTTGTGTATGAAATGCGCTATACAAACAGATTTGTCTTGCCTTACTGGAGCTGACAGACCATTGGAAAGATTGCTTGAAGGAAGCCTTTGAAAGCAAACTTGTCAGTTAGGGAGGACTGTTCAGCACATGACAGGAGGCAGGATGGAGAGTGAGGCTTTTCTTTACCCAGAGCCTTCAGTATTTCAGGCATGGACGGAGACAGGTAAAGGAGAACTATTCATAATACCACCAATGCAGCAGAGAATGCCTCAAGATGTCTGTGGATCAAAAGAGGAGAGCCACATAGACAGCATAACAAGCCAACTGGACATAAACTTGGAGGCATCATGGGGCTTAGCCTCCGTTATGTCTCTAGCTGTGTCATCATTACCAGCAGGTTTAAAGTTGTTGAGATTATTGACTTTCTTATTGGCTTCTCTTATCTGCAGATATTGGGAAGATTGCTTGAAGGGAGATGCAGTATGTTCTATGCTCTTTGCATTTGTTCAAAAGTAATACCTGTCAAAGGCCAGATAATCCTCTATCAGCCCAATAATAATAAGAGAAGGCAAAGGGTTTCCTGTGGATTAGAAACATGGGGGTTTCCTATACAGGTGACAGAGGTGATACTGGAGATGATTTGATGTCCACCAAGCATTGAGAGTAGCGTTGATGGAGGTGTGTTTCTTGTAACTGAGATGTGTCAGGGAAGTGTTTAATGGGAATTTCTTGTGTCAGTATCAGTGTTAATTTTTGATTTTGTTAAAGTTACATTTTAGTCTTTTAGTTTTCTTGCGTTTCAGTTCAAATTTAGACGGTGGGAATCAGTTTTAACTTTAGTCTCATTTTAAGTCTCATTTTAGTCTTTGCAAAATCATTTCAAAAAGGATGTTTGTTATGGTAGTAAAAATTCCATTGTAAGCATACCTTTATCTATGTGTCATTTAAATTAAGAATGTGCCATATTTTTTTTTGTTTAGGCCTGTTAGAAAAAGTGAAAAACAGGAAGTTGTTGTTTATTTTCTGTATATTTAAATAAATTATTTACAACCTGCAAGAAAAAAAGAAGGTAGCCTTGGAGTGGAGTTAATTTCCTTAACTTACATTATAGGCAAGGATGTTCATTATACAGGGAGGGCACACTGGACTAAAAAGGAGGTATTCCAGACCATTTGATATTGAAATGTGTTCTCGTTACAAATTAGTTGCACAAAATGTTTTTATTTAAAATATTGTCGATGAAATTGAGACTGCTGATCATGATTTGTCAAGTGATAGATATGTTGAGACTTTTTTGTTACAGTAAAATGTATTTGTCACCATGTTGAGAAAAGAGAGTATTATTTTTTCTGTCTAGGCGTGGCATGTACTTTCTCTTATTATCCCAAGGATCCTTTTCAGCTTCTTCACAGTAATGGGAGATGGAATATTATAGGTCTGACTTTATTTGGCTTTAGTTCAAATATCAAAAAAGTGACTCAAGAAGTGACTGAAATAATGTCTGTCTTAATTCTTTGTGCATATTCCACTACATGTTGTGACTGTGGATATTGTCGTCAATAATAAAATAATGAATCTGAAAGGCTTAATCCAAATGTAGGCAGTTGATCTGGTAGAGGCAGATGATACAAGTATTTATTTTTATTTATTTATTTATTTATTCAGTTTATTTCCGACATGGTTACATTAACTTTTTTTTTTTTGTACATGCCGAAAAAGGAGACGAGAGAAGCAGTTTGCTTATCTGGGTCCCGTCCCCTGTTTTACCATCGCAAATTTACATGGGTTTACATGTCTCTCTGGTAAAACATTCTTGAGTTGTTCTGAACAGTCCTTTTTTGTGTATTCTCATCTGTAGTCAGTGTTGTCTTGTTTTTATTCCTCCTCCTCTCTATCGTTGTTCGTGTTGGCCTTGTTCCCTGCCAGACGTTGTTAGCATTCCTCCAGTTCAAGAATAGTTCCTCTTTCAAAGGTGTTTGGAAGGTTTTTCCCTTTTCATCCATAATGTCACCACTCGGGAATGTCTCTTTTGGACACACAAGTTTGCAGCTTGTTTTGTCTCTACATCAAGGTTAATCCAGCTGTTGTTAGTTCTATTGGCAGTGTTGTATTTTCCACTGTTAGATTTAACTTGTATAAACACATTATTATATCTTAGTTCATAAGCAAGGTAGTAATTTCATTGTACAGGAAAATGTGTTTCTAACTGCACATATGACAATAAACACTTTGAATTTAAATTTAATGTAATCCTTAATCACCCCACCACCTAGCAATTGAAATGAATAAATGACAGAGCTTTTTTACTTTCTTGAAAGTGCCAAATCACCAGAAAACATTGCCAGGATTTCTTCTGCCTATATTTCTTGAAATGTTGATGGTTATGGCTTAGAGATAATGAAAACCCAAAATTTAGACCCTCAAAAAATTAGAATACAGTATACAAATATGTCACTTTATTTGTCATGGGGTTCACTTTCTGAAATGAGTGACAAAAAATATTGAACGTTTCTATGATATTCTATAATTTTATTAGATGTACCTGTATATACAGTAGTTTGCTGCATCTATTTGTGTTGATGGGCTATGTGTGAAATGTAAAGCTCCCCCTGGATTTACTAGACTCATAACTGGCTGCTTTAAGACCCGATTCTGTCTGCAGATGCCTTAAATGTGTGCCCTTTCAAGACTGAAAACTTTTAAAGTAGCTGCTCTTTTGTTAGTATTTAGCTTCAACTGAATCTACATAGCAGAAATATTCACTTCCGTATTTTCCTCAAGCCTGATGGCATATTTTGACTTACCCTTTTTATTGCATCTTCTGAAAACTGATCCTCTACCGGACCTCCTGATTTTCCTCTACGCTCGGGTTTTCCTCACTTACTTTCTAGTGTTCTTAACTTGAATCAGTCTCAACGTCCTTTTTTTCCCTTTCTACATTTGGTTTCAAACTTTATTTTCTGTATTTTGTGTGTGATTGGGTTAATGTAACTAAATGTGTGAAGCCAAATTTAAAATCTGTTCCATCTTATTTTTTTTACAATAATAATAATAATAATAATAATAATAATAATAATAATAATAATAATGAATTTTATTTGTGAACACTGGCCTCTTGTATATTATGAGATGGCTCCCCCTGCTGGCTAATGTGTTGATGTTACTTTATCTTCTTTAACCAACCAGATTATTTTAAATGAGCTGTATTCCAAGTGGAAATCCTTGTTTCATAATCCCACAACTTGTCTGTCCTTATTTTATTTTATCAGCTTTTTCATCAGGTTTCTGTTTCTTCTGGTGGACCTAGTGTCCCCTTGTGTACCACATTCTTTTGGTGGATAATGCACTGATAACTATTCCCCCATAATGACCGCAAATTCTCTTTCACACTGTTGTTGGTAAATGTAAAGGTTTTTACAATACTCTCAGCTTGATACACTATAACACTAATTGGAGGAGGAAGTGACTGTCAAACTCATTTTAATCCAGAGGCTAAATATGGTTTTGCCTGCAAAATGGATTATCCTGGTGTTCACAAGCACCAGAATTTATCTTGTGCCGTTCGCGCCTTTGCCTTTCGATTCCGAATCGAAATGGTTAGAACCAATCATGAGGCAGTGTTGTGGTTTAGGGCGGGATATCCGGTTGTGACGAAGGCAGAAGAGCCGAAGCAAAATGGGCGCATGTGTAGTTGCGGGGATAGAAACTAGCTGGGCTACTGCTATTAGCATAGCTCCGAATCAGAATAGAAAGATGTTGATGCAGGAGGATGGTTAACATGCCCTTAACTCGCGTACTCGTGTTGCAAAAACAGCAAAAGTCACTCAACAACTTCCTGATCGCAGCATTACTATCCCAAAAGAAAATTTTCCCCAGCAGAGCCTTGTTGTTGTTGTAGCAGCATCTCTGCGGCGCATGCCCATGACGACATCATCATTTGTTACCGTGTGATTGGCTAAAACAAATCATGGTGGACAGGCGCTTTGCCCAATCAGCCTCAAGCATTCTGTTCATGTCCCTCCCTGGTTCCGAAAGGATTCGTCAGACACAGACCCCGATCGATGTAGAGAACTCGAGTTAGGGAAGGGCTACACATCAATCTGGCTCTTGCTAGGTTACAAATATGAAGCAGTTAGATCTTAAGTGGGCTGCAAATTGTATGTGACATACAGTATTTAAGGCACAGCAATGGACTGGCTCCCTGTACAGGGTGTAACTCCGCCTAGCGCCTAGCTGGTGACAGCTGGAGACAGCTCAATGCCTTCCTGCTTATAATACTTGGATTCTCTACTTGGCATCTTCACTCGGTTTTCCTAGAATCACCTTTGTTAGATCCTCGATCCCACTCTGCCAGTGACTCGCCAAGTCCTCTGTTAAATAACACTTTTGACTGTAACCTCTTGTTTCAGTCTTGGTCTTGCTTTTGGGTTCTGCCAACTCTCATTCCTCTCCTCAACACTTTTTATCCCAGAACAATAAAGTTATCCAATCCTCACAAATTAGATTACACTGAAAATCCAGGGATGTTTTTAGAGTAGCACCTCTGACACAATGCAGAGTATGGAGCACAGAGGTTTGTTTTTAGGCAGTGGCTATCCGTATGGTTGCCCTATCAGTATACCATCATTCTATCTGTATGCAGCGCCCCTATTTGACTAGTTTAGGTCACTTAACTAGTCAGCCATTGGCCAGTTTAGGTCATGTGATAGGTCAGTCATTGGCCAGTTTAGGTTGCGTGACTAAGACTAAACCTAACCCTAACCTTAAAAATTGTAGCGATATTGGGTTATAGCCTGATTCTAACCCTAAACCTAACCCTAAGACGCTACGTACTTGTACTTCGGTAACCATACCAATAGCACCGGGGGTTGTCCGTATGGCAACCATACAAATAGACACTTTTTTGTTTTTAGGGTTGCATCATGTGCATGTTTGGTGCAGGCGCGTCTCACCTGGGGGATGCAACACCTGCACTTTCCTAAAAACTAAAATTCATCCCCTTCACTTTTTTACAGAGGGATTCATTGTTGAAAACATATTGGTCCAGTTAGATTGATTGAATGGTGAACAAGCCAATCAGAGCCTGCCATTTGACGAAGTTGTCATTTCGAGAAGGTAAACAAAGAGTTAACAGAGTTTCTCATTTAAGGTCATATCTCTGACTCTCTACGATGTTTAGAGCACAGGGCAGGGGTGGAGCTATAGACGGGGCCCGGATAGGAGGTAGGACTTAAGGGAGCCGGGCCTCTACCACGGCTCAGGAGAGCTGGAGAAGGTGGGCCCTCCAATGACTTGTGCCCAGAGGCACACAGAGTATGGGCAGTCACCCATCATGCAGATTTATACAGGGGTTATAAAGAAACATTTAGTGTGACGTATGCATACTAAATTAGGTGCATTCGTGCGCAGGCTCTGTGCAAATCAAGCGGAGGACTGCTGTGGCGATGGTACACGGGAGCATGGTGCATGCTATCTCAGTCTGGAATCTGGATCCAGTAAAACGTGACCATAAAAAGCTGTAAATGGACTGATATGCAGACGTAGGGCAGTGAGGAGGAGACTTAATGTCGAGATGGAAACTCATCCGTTGAAACTGATCAAAATACATAGAAATACACGGAAACCTTCATTAACAGGAGTACAGTAGCCCGCCTACCTGCCCGTTCATAACAGTTCTAAGCATCGAGAGACTTAATGCTTTTAGGTTTTCTTTCGTTTATACACTGGGTTTTTCTATCAGATATGTATGAATATATTGCCATTGAACATCGGGGCAGGAGTGCACATCGGATGACCACTTGTTTTCAAGAATGCTGCATGGGTCTAACAATCGTTCACCTGTACTTAAAGTGAGTTTCCTTAAATAAGCGGCGGCGTCCTCAGGTGACAAGCTTTCTATATACTTAGAACTATTTTTGATATTTTTTTTGGTTTCTGCACAGAGTATGCGCGCGCACGTCAGTCACGCGTCCCGCTCATTCTTCAAGTTAAAACTCATTCAAAACCAGTTGAGGAGCACGGTGGGACAGGAGAGACTGAGTGGACTTGCCATGTTGTCCATAGCTTATGAGAGAACAAAGAAAACAGACATACAGAGCATCCTGGACGAGTTCGCGGAGCACAAGGCTCGTCGTACGCCCTTCAAATAGTGGTGAGTAGGTCTATAGTACTTCATATTGAAATAGTGTTAGTGACCATCCGAATGTTTTTGTTGTTCTCTTGTTTTGTTATACTTCAAGTTCGTTTGATGTCTTCAAAATGACATAGTCGCTCTCTGTGGTATCGAAGCTTGTAAAGCCACGCTGTTGCTGGCATGTGTGTGTTGTAAAATGATGTTATCATGAGCTTTATTATTTGGGTTTAAAGGGTCCGGTCATTTGCCCTTCAGAAGCTCTGCAATGTTTGGAGCACCTAGTCTGCATTTAGTGCAGCACCTCTGACTCTTTACAGTGTATGGGGCACAGACCGAGGTTTGCCACAAAAGTGTGATTGTCTGATCTGAGGGCCACAATGTCAACATTCATGTCAGCATTTTGGAGAATGACTACTCTGAGCATTAATACATGTATATGATTGGATATGTTTTTGTGTGTTTAAGTGGTTATTTAGTGTGTCTTTGTTGTTTTTTGTGTTTTATGAATCATTTTTAGTTTTAAAAACATTTTTTTGTGTGTGTTTTTGTTGTATTCTGTGTACTTTTGCTGACCTTTTGAGCATTTTGCTGTTATTTTGTGTATTATGTATTATGGGCCGCATGTGGCCCCCAGGCCTCCAGTTGCCTATGTCTGGGTTAGGGTTTGTCAACTATTGCATCCTGACATCCTCGAAGACCAAAAGTAGGACACTACATCATGGGTCTTTTAATTATTTGCTAGCTACTTTATCATGTGAATGAAGCATTGTTGTGCATTTTTAGTGGTTTTTTTTTTTTTTTTTTTTTTAATTATTGATATTGGCTATTCTATTATTTACCTTGACATTATGGCATGATTGGAAAGCTTTCTGTTAAGTGAAGCTGTGGTCAATTTAAGGTAATGTAATTGATGAAAATTTAATCCCACTCTTGTTATAGAGAGACATTTCTTTACATTGTCTTGTAGGAGCCAGGGCTGTTCAGAAATTCATAATTATCTTAGGGCAACCGTGGTTCAGGTGGTAGTGGGTCGTCTTCTGATCAAGAGGTTGGGGGTTCGATCCAGTACCTGACTATGTGTCGAAGTGTCCTTGGGCAAGACACTGAACCCTAAGTTGCTCCCAATGGTCAACTAGCGCCTTGCATGGCAGTCCTGTCCCACTGGTGTGTGAACGTGAGAGTGATTGGGTGAATGAGCTGATGTGTAAAGCGCTATGGGACTGCTTCAGTGTGGTTATAAGGCGCTATATAAATCTAGTCCATTTACCATCTTTACAAGTGACGAAACACTAAAAACACAAATCATGAAAACAAGCTGCTTTCATGAAGAAAAATTTATTCCAATTCCCTTAAAGAATGCACATCTCGTTCTCTCCCCTGATCAGTGAGCTCCAAGTATCCAACGTGATAGCTACAATCCCCCCCCCCTTCCCAGCATACACTCATACAGCTGATCACAATATGATTGTACTGTTCATTCAGGAACAAAACAAGAGTCTAAACATGCAGAGGATATTCAGAGTTCTATTTCTTGGAACTTCTTCAATAAATAACAGAACGGTGACAGTAAAAACAGACGATTGAAATACCAAGTTCTTTTTTCTTTTTATGTCTGTCAAAAAAAAGCTTGTTTGAAATGTTTATTTACTGTATATCTATTTATCAAGATATATATATAAATTGTTTCAACAGGCTTTTATATTGTTAATCAGAGTTAATTTATAAAAGTAAAAATTGTGTCTGTGGAGGAACTGATGTAACAGCTATGCTAATGAACACATTGCATGATTCCTTGTGCCACCAATCACTGACATACGCAACACAATCTCTAAAGATCTCAATGTGCGTGTGTGTTTTTTTTTTTTTTTGTTTTGTTTTTTTAATCAAGCACCATTATATCAAAAGATTTTTTCTCAAAAATCCTGGAAGACAAGAGCTTCTCAAACTTCCTAAAGACGTTAGAGAGGACTACGATCTAAGGAATTTGGAGGCCTTGGACTCATCATATTGCTACACCCTTTCCTCGAGGTGCATTGTTCTGCACAAAGAAGCCACTGGCATCAACAGAACCCAGTGATCACGAATAGACGAAGAGGAGTATTTAGTCCATACCGACGTTTAGCTAAGCGACACATGCTACAGTGACATCCATACAGATCAATTAAAAAAAAAAGAGAGATGCGTTTCCTTTACGGGATAAACAAAAGCCTTGGAGAGTCAATGCGTGGAGGAAAAAAGATTGTCATATACAATGTAACTCTCACTATAAAACACATCAAATATCATGTAAACCTGTTCTGTCATTTATAAAGACATTAATGATAAATACTTTTATATAAACACTGTAAAAATGGACCATGCTAGTCTTGCTGGGGTACAGAATAAAACGTGTATAATACACTGTAGGCTTCCTATGTACAGTTACATATACATTGGATCTTGTTTCGCATCTTGGCTTTGGTAATTTTTTTTTAAAAAAAGTGTTGGTTTCTCCGTATAACACACCACCATAATCATAGTCTTGTGAAAATCTATCTTTTCAGACGTAAAGAAAACACAATAGAGGGAACTGGCAGCATACACTATAGTTTCTACTGATCTAATGCATAATATAAGTTACCTTTAGTAGGAAATCTGCTGGTTTCTGATTATTGGCACTACAGGAAATTACAGCGTGAACCCAAATCAAAGTGCTGTGCTTCATTGCTTATTGTTGGAAAGAATACTACGCAATCAGTGAACATTACTGAGAAAACGAGAGTTATTTAATTAAATAAAAAGGACTTTTACTTTTCAACTTTACAACTGTTGCTGGACAAAGTATACATGAATTTCAGCCAAGAGGTGCTGCAACCTATAAAGGAATCTCTTTTTAAATATAGCTTTAACTATTTTTTAAATTTTTTTTTTTGGAACAGATAATAATTGTAAAAACACTGCAATATTTTGGCAAATACACTTTTTTTTTTAACATCATTGGAAATTAGAAGAGGTCAGAGTCAAGAGACCCTTGCACACTGTATAAAAATCTATTAATTTATTACTAAATCACGCAAGACCACAGTCTTGTGGTTGTCAACAGTCGGTCAGGCGTACTATACTAAGGATCAGCGTTCATTTTGTCGATTTAAAATTTTCATCAGAGGCTACATTTTTTAAAGTGAAAATAACTAGACTTTGACTAATTTTAAAAAAAAACAAACACAATAACCAAAACATATGAAAATATATTTATAGTTTCGTCGCCTAATAAAAACAAAACTATAATTTCGTAACATGGGACGAAATCCAATCAGAACTCATGCGAACATGTGGTCTAACGCATTGATCATTAAAACAAATGTGTATTTACAAAAACTTGTATTTTTCAAAAATGTATAAACTCTTATCCTGTATATTTTATTCGATTATAAGTTTGACTAAAAGCTCAATGTCATTTAAGTGACTAAAACTAGACTATAACTGAAATATTCCTGATGTCTACATTTTGACTAAAGCTACATTGTGTTTTACCCAAAAGACTATGACTAAAACTAAAAAAACTAAATTAACACTGCTAAAGGCCTGACCCTAACTCAACCTTACACCCAGTCTGAACTGGTTACCAATCCAGCTACACAAACCTATTGCCTATATAGACAATAAATTAGATAACGCCATACAAAGCAATGGTTAATACTTGAGCGAATAGCTCCTCCCCCTAAAAAAAGCACAGTAACCAATTACTGCAAGACCGCTGCCGTTCATTTAGTTTTAATTAATTTCACTCAAATGTACAGTTATAATTTATATTATTAAAATGAAGTGAGTAATTTTGTCATCCAATCCACTAATTGCACAACTAATTCTGTCTAATCAGTGGATACTTTGGAAATTAGCATGCAGTGGCCAATTGTGAGGCTAATGCTATTGCTGTAGGCACGGTTGGGGTCAATTACTGTACATATTTCAGTTACAATTAGGTTTTCAATTACCCATGTTTAATTGAAATTCAATAAGAAATGGTCTATTTGTACGGTTGACGTACGGACAACCCCCGGTGCTATTGGTACGTTTAACGAAGTACAAGTACGTAGCGTCTTAGGTTTAAGTTTAGATTATAACCCAATATCGCAACAATTTTTAGGTTTAGGGTAAGGTTTAGTATTAGTCACGTGACCTAAACTGGCCAATGAGGGGCGCTGCATACGAATAGAATGTCGGTGTTTTGATACGGCAACTGTACGGATAGCCACTGCCATTCATTAAATTAAATTAAAAATATTTTTTATCCTCAGAAAGCCAATTACAATTATGTTCTCAGTTACTATAGTTCAATTACAATTAATCACAATTGCTGAGTTCACTTTTTCTGTTAGGATCTGTTATGTAACCAGGTCCAAAATCAACTGTAAAATGTAAGTGGTGTGGGCATCTGAGCCGTTTTTGTGTCCGTATACCCCCGTATGTTTCTGAAATGCAAAAAATGTGGTAAAGCTTGATATGAAACATATTTTAATGATTGCTAACTACATATGTACATTGAACTGTAACATGTTTCCCCAACTTTGCATGAAATTGTAATTGACAATTTTTAAATAATGTTCATGGCAATTACAATTACAAAGCGAATTATCTAAATTCAATTACAATTTCATTACGATTAGGACAGCAACAGATTTTTTAAATTACAATTACAATTATAGTGATGCCATAATCCTAATTATTATTAATCACGTGATTACAATTTTAATTGACCCCAACCCTGGCTGTAGGTAATGCTAATGCTAACATAAACTGGTTTTGGATCAAAAAGGACGTTGAGTGGCGGCTGTTTTTAGTAGTAATAGCAGAAACAGTAGTTATGTCATAAGTAATTACTAGTATCACTCTAAATATGGTTTATCGTCAGTCATAAAATGTCACAGGAAAGGCCGCTCGGTTGTATTTGCCATGTTGTGTCAGCAACTTTAGCGATACTGTTAATCAATGACTGATTAAATATGAACATGTAATACTGGAAACAAACAAATAGGTACATACAGTAAGTATCCTACTGTAAATGCTGGTTATTCAAACAAAAACATAGCTTTGTAGTAGTTGTAAAATGAGAATATGTCTTCCTTCTAAAGTATTGGGAAGACATTTACAATAAAACGAATCACTTTGAGGATGTAATGAGCCTTAGTAATTTAACAATACACCTGTTCTCAATAAAAATGGCAAAAATCCATAATAAATATGACTAAACTGCACAGGTTAGCAGGTGTAGACAATTTTTAGCAAAAGGTTAATTTTGGCAGTAATACAGCAATGTATCATAGAAGAACGACGCCGAGCTGTGATGTTGGTTTGAAGTCTTGGAAAGCTACAAACTAAACTACAAAGCAGGGTAAAAAATATTGATGGTGGATTAATAAATCCACCATCCAATTAAAACATGTTAATTATTCATAAATAAAGGACTTATTCATTACTTTACAGATTGTGCATTGTATAGACCAAAACAACTCCCAAAACTAGCTTTAACTAAGCTAGAAGCATCTTTGAGTGTCCAAAAAAGCGCTATATAAAATTGACGTATTATTATTATTATTATTATTATTATTATTATTATTATTATTATTATTATTATTATTATTATTATTATTATTATTAAAACATATACTTGAGTTTTACAGCAACAAGTTACAGTAAACAGGTGTTTCAGTGCAAGTCACAGCATGTTTGATTTCATGGCTACAGAGGGAATGCTAAGCACACTTATGGCTCCAACAGTATTCAGTTGAATATGTGGTGTTACTGTTTGTACACAAATAGAAACAAAATATAAAAACATATCCATCACATATTATTGACATATTGGTTACTTTTTGTAAAATAATTCACTATCTTTTTGAAGTTCACAGTTAGTGGTTTTGTATCTATATAGTGCTTTCTAACCGAGCACCCAGAAGTATTTACAACGCAGTAGTAAACATTGGTATCACAGCTTTGAAGCATTTTTTTTTTACGTGTGCTACAAATCAGAATTCACTGTGCTAATCAGTTTTTCTTTTCAAACGTTGGTTAATTACGAAAAATGTCTTTCTCCTACCTAAATAACACACCATTCACATTACAGTACTTTTTTTTTTTTTTTCTGCAACACACACATTGTTGTGCTTTTAGTGCAAACACATAGAAAAGTCATGCTAGGTAAACCCGTCATTTGAAGTGAATCGATGTGTGCATTGACAGGTGAAACCAACTATATGGCGTTTCTACAGTCAGTGTTTATAGAGGTCAGTCCTTAAAAGCAGGGGTGATTGATGTTCCCTTGTAGAAGATACTTCGAGCACTGTCGGGGCTGTTGGCTCTCTCCGGAATCAGAATCATGTTATTACTTTTTCTCCGTAAAGTGGACTCACGGCTAGAGGAGACTGAGAGGGTTTCTGAAGGAGTCTCCCCACCGCCCCCGCTGCCTCCAGCAGAACCCGAACCACCACCATCCCCTGGTGTGACTCTAATGGTGGAGATTCCTTGTGGCTGGTGCCTCTGCTCTGAATGGCCTATTTTCTGTGTGTGGACAGTACCCACAGATGGAGTACTAACAGTGGAAGTGGTAGGAACTAGGTGATTAATTCCTTTTATTTCAATGGACTGTTCGAGCACTCTCTCCGAGTTCTCCGAGTCCCTGTTCAGATTATTTGGATCAAAAGACTGCTTCATATTCTCTCCTCCTGCTTCACCACTTGACATCCCTCCTCCAGTGCCATGATCCAGCGATCGCCATCTCCACGAGCCACTCCCATCAGTGGAGGGTGGCTGAATTATTGGTCTGTTTTCAGGATGGGCATCAACTCTAACAATTGCCCCAGTACTTCCTGAATTATTGCCCATGGTGATACTTAGTGGGTTTGGTCCTTGGGTGGATGTCAGGTCTTGGTCTGGTGGCCCCCGGTAAACCACAGGGCCCTGGCAACTCCCAGCGGCGCTGCAGGCTATGCTGGTCTCATCCAAACTCTTGGAATGTGTTTGTAGGAGTCCCTGCTGCTTGGACATAGCTATCACTTGCATAATGCGTGGCTGGGCATTGTGTCCATTTTCGTAAGTCCTTGGGGCCATTTTCTCTGCTGCTCTTTGCCAGTTACCCTGAATTGTGGAAACCCCCTCGTTGGCTCCTCGTACCACCTTCAGGGAATTAGTATTGTAGTTTTCATGAGCTTCCTCTGGTATGTGGACAAGCTGTGAAGACCCAGGTCTTGACTGAATCGATATTCTGGTCCCTCCGGTGATACCGCTGCAGTTAGTGGGCAGGGTGGAACTCGTCCCTGCAGAGAGTTTGGACATGTATGCATGAGCGTCAAAACTTCCATTAGGACTCATGGTTAGAAGTTCAGAGCTGGCTCTGAGCTCCATGCTACCGTGATGGTGGGGAGGCTGTGAGGACTGGCCAGATGATGAGTCTACGGAAGACGAGAAGGAATTAGGAACCTGGAATGAGCACTTGTGGCTGTTTTTATTTTTCCATTGAGAGAGAAGCTCTTTTGAGCGGCTGGAATCCATGGAGGCGTGATGAAGAGTGGCAGCATGACGTCTGGCTGCTTCCTCATATGCAGCCATCGCCTGAGGGGTGTGGACTCGAGGAAGGGTGTGACTATAAGTCCCCAGAACATCTTTATTCAGATGACTATGAGTGGATATTGCTTCCACATCCGCACCGGATTGCTTAAGGTTGTTATCAGGTCTCTGCTGCAAAAGACCTCTGTGAAGAAGTCCTTCAGAGTGGGAGATGGGCAGACTGGGCTCCCCAGACATGCTGGCTTTCATTTGCAGAGAATGGAGTACAGCCTCCTGGCTTATGTGAGGCAAAGCGGGATGATGTACCATCAGCGGAGGGGAGCGGCTGCTTTCCTTGCTAGACTGAAAATTCCCAACTGCATACAAGCCCTGCCGATGACAGAAAACAGAATAACAGGTGACATTCTGCCATGTTGTTAGAATAATATGAAACCAGGACCAACTCCTACCAAGTAAACAGCAATAGATCCCCCAAGCAGGAAACCTACGTAAACATCAATGGCATGGTTCTTGTACTGAATGATCCTTGTTAAACCACAAATGATGGCACTGATGATAAAAGAGAAGACCAGCAGGGGCTTGAGCAGCTTAGAGGAGTCCGTCAGGGTACTGTTGAAGTACATCTGTCAACACAAGAGGAATCAATTAAATCATCTTGTGTCACTCAGTCAATGAGTCCTATTAAGTAAGTTACGATTTGGAGAGACATGTACACATGTGTTGTCTATTGGCTTCTTGTAGGGCTCTAACAGTGTCCGATAGGGCAGTGGTTCCCAAACTTTTCACAGTCCCGTAACTCTTCATACATTTAACCCGAGTCATGTACCCCCTACTCCTGCACACTTCAAAAAAAACAACAAATAATGTAACGTCATACACAATGTAGCCCTACTGTTAAATTTGTCTCTGAATTTTATCTATCCTGTTGAAGAATAATATATAATATAAAAAGAAGAATAATCTGTACACACACAAGAAAACGTCTTATTCAGAATGACTGCTTTATTTTAATTAATTAGCCTACTGGAATTTTCAGTCTGAAACAATATAATTATTATTTTGGAAAAATAAATCTACCAAACATTTTTTGATTGAACATACACCGGTAATACTACATATTCATCACGCCAATCTAGCTCTTGTCAGATTTTCACTTTTTTGATGAGATTACGTAGGCTAATGTGTAATTTGTGACAATGCGTGGAGGCTCCTGACTGCTGGTCAATTTATAGTCTAGTTCCCAGTTTTGTCAAGCTGTTTTTAATTTTTATTCACTAACCCCCTATTACAATTGGCATACCCCTGGTGATACCCGTACCCCAGTTTGGGAAACTAGGTCCTAGCATTATTGTTAAACATTTTCCTACTTCGACAATATAAACTATACACACTGCACAAAATGACGTGCAGGTGTAGGAACACATTCAAATGTGAAGGAATATAAATAAAAATATTGATAATAATGAAAAAACAAAGCAAGAAAATAATTCAAACATCCACTCGGTTCATGAATGGATATTAATCTGCTTTTTGTTTGACGTTTGCTATGACCTCCATAGGTTGTCATAGCAACCACGGAAGAACCAACACAGCAAGCACAACAAGCACAAACAAAGGCTTGTTAGAGCCCGATATGTAATAACAACCCAAAATGTACAACTAGTCAATAATGTAACAAGATGCTGAGCCCAAATTGTAAAAACTGTGTGTATATATAAATAGATACTGTACACATTGAAGCAATAAACCCTTTAATCCTTAAACCATTGACTCAATCTATGATGCAATAAAAGTATTACACTATTCGTGGATTTTTCTTCATAATGTAATAACAAACATAACGCAAAACGTTTTTACGTTTTGGGCTCAGCACTTGTGTTACATTATTGAGCAGTTATTACATTTCAGGTTTTATAAAAAAAACTTCATAACAAATCGGGTCTTGTTATATTTCGGGTCGTTGTTATATATCGGGCTCTAACAAAGCTTTAAATAAAACGTGTGCTCTGTCAACAGTCATATAATCAGGGTAGAGAATGAAGTTGATGTTTTCCTTACCGAAACATAGACAGCAGCAAAGGATGCAAGGGTGGCATGTTGTGACGGGAAAGACTTTCTGTAAGGACAAAAAAAAATCAGAAACGTATCTATTAAGTATAATATAGTATGGTAAAATTCAATAGTTTAAAGTACAACAACAAGCACCAACTATTTGCTTTTTTTTTTACCATCTTTCTCTTACAGTTGATCTCTTATTTAACCGAAAATTACAAATAAATCAAGGTCAGATACACAGTCACTGTGTGCAGCACAGAAAAAAGAGACAAATGAGTGTATGACCCACTTTTTTAATGAAACTGAACAAAAAGTTGATGAAAATCAACTTTTTTCTAAACAATGCCTTCGCTTTTACCACTTGTTGATAAAAGTTTGTGTTTTTGTAAAACAGTAAAAAAAAACAAACACAAAAACATTAGCCTATGGAATTAAATGAAGGAATTTCTACGTAGTAAATATGGCTCAAGCAAACACTTTTTCTCACCTTCCCTGAATAATGGTTGAAGGGTCGGCTCCAGGGCAGATATCGTCCATGACGTAGGGGTTGTGCTCGCAACTCACATTTAGTAAGGTGTAGTTGGGTTTGCACACAGTGAGGAAATAAGGTGTTGGGTAACCTGTCATCAGTTGGAGGATGTCCGTAATTAGGGCAGTGGCACAAAGACCAAATGCATGAACACCTGCAAAAAGAGGTTGAGATGGAAACGTAAGAGAGGAAATCAATTTGCAAATAAAGGGAAACCATTGGGTGAACGTAGGGTTTAATACAAATATTCTGTAAACAATTTAAACAAACTACCACTGAGTTAAACAGTGATGACTTCATAATCGATCAATATCAGCTGAACAATTTATTTATTATTTATTTATTTATTCAGTTTATTTCCGACATGGTTGCATTCACAGAAGTTTTGTTATTCTTATTTATTTTTATTTATTTATTCAGTTTATTTCCAACATGGTTGCATTCACAGAAGTTTTGTTATTCTTATTTATTCTTATTTATTTATTCAGTTAATATAATAAATGCTGCCAATAATAATAAGTTAATCTAGCCTCATCTGTACTACGGTAATTGTGGGTAATCCCCAGTTTAGCGTGACTTTATTTGATTTTATTTATTGTTTTGCATTCCAAGTAGACCTCCTCCATATGGACAAAAAAATACCTGCATATACAAAGTCATACATTTGTACAGTTAAGAACAACAAGGAATTAGTTACTCAATAAAGGGGAATGGGTCAGAGCCAAGGTACAGTTTGGATTGTGACTCCTCATGTCTGTCTATACATGACAGAATCAAAGCTTAGCGTACCAACGAAGCGGATTGCTCTTCGAACAAAGGAGTTAAAGTTGCACCCGGCAGCGTTGATGTTGGCCTCAGCTCCAGCTCCACACTTCCTCCGGGATAGACAGCAAAAAAGAATGGCCTCTCCAATCATGATCTGTCAGAACAGTAAAAGTTCACATATTTTAACTGTAGGATGTTGTTTTTTGTTGCCTTTTTACTTGTGTGTAAGTGTATGACGTCTGCAACCAATAAAAAGCCACAGCAATGAAAAGTCAGAATACCATACTTGGTATCTGTTATAATAAATGGGTTATATTTTTACCTTTTTACACACTATATTATATAACCTTTATGTAAAGACTTGTTTTTGTAAATCTATTCGGTTAAAAAGGCTTATGAAGCATTTTTTAACAAACCTAGAGATTCCAGGGCGAACATGTCGCACTCCTCTGCGACCAGTCATCTATTCTCAGTTCATTGTTTTACAATACATGATAAAGATTTCTAAATAAAATGGAAACTCAAACCTCAATGAAGTCTCTGATGCTGAATGACATCTTACACTTCAATCTTTTAGGTATGATTTCATTTCACAATTACTCAAATTCTACTGCTACACCTTGGTAAAAAAAAATAGGACATTTTTGGTGAAGTTTAACTCCAATTTTAGGATACCGTATTTTTCGGACTATAAGGCGCACTTAAAATCCTTCAATTTTCTCAAAAATTGACAGTGCGGAGTGATATGTATCAGTACTGTGCTTCAACATACTGAACTGAAAAAGTGAATAATGTTCTATATTTTGTGTGTTAAACCTGAAAAATGTTGAGAATTATTGTTAATAAGTTGAATAAAGTTGGACTTATCTGACTATTTTGTTTCACTTAATAATAATAATAATAATAATAATAATAATAATAATAATAATAATAATAATAATAATAACAACAAACCGGTGCACCTTATAGTCTGGTGCGACTTATAGTTCTTATGTATGAAAATAGACCAGGTCAGACCCATCATTGATAGTGCGCCTTATAATCTGGTGCACCTTATAGTCTGAAAAAAACGGTACATTTTCTAGTCTGGCATGACAATTTTGATAAACTCCTAACAGTTACTTTTTTTCTTAATTTTAAGAATTTGACTATTTTCATTACACTATCTTCCCTTCGACAGATCCAATTGATGCAGTTTATTCGTGGGTGCGATCAATGATGGAATGCTGTCCCACTGTGTAACACTGAATGTGTGTGGACTATTATTGTCCGTAGGTCAGTAGGTCACTATGTCACTAGTACACCTCACAGTGACACATAAAACAGAGGGACATATTCAAGTGTGAAAGTATAACACACAAAAAAAAAAGGTCATATTATTTCAGATTCATATCTCGTTTTAGCAAATGACCAATCTTTATTAAATTTGACTCAGTTATGTCGAGTTGGTTTCCTGTGTTACCCCACCACGATTCATCCCGATTAGGTCCACAATATGCATTACAATCTTTCAAAAAAAGGAAGTGCCAACACATTTCAACCTATACTATATCATTATTAATTGGGATATAACCATGCGATCATCAACATAGGAACAATTTATATGAGCAGTTCTGGTACTCATTACTGCAGAGACTGTAAAGTGTTTTTGACATTAAAGAAACGGCGCTAGGTTGGTTTAAATCCTACCTATCAGACAGAACCCACTTTGTTCATGTTAATAATCTCTCCTCAGCGCACGCAAGAGTTAACCATGGAGCTCCACAGGGTTCAATTTTAGGACCAATACTCTTTACATTATATATGCTTTCACTAGGTGACATTATTAGAGAACATAATATACATTTCCATTGCTATGCGGATGATACACAGCTCTATTTGTCAATGAAATCAGACTAAACTCCTCAGTTATTAAAACTCCAGGCTTGTCTTAAAAACATCACATCCTGGATGAGCTGTAACTTTCTCCTCGTTAATCAGGATACATTTCAGTGATTTAATTTGGTTCAAAACACCTTAGAGAGAAATTATCAGAGCAAATAGTGTCTCTGGATGGCATTACTCTGTCACCCAGTACCACAGTAAAAAACTTAAGTGTTACCTTTGATACGGACTCATCCTTTAATCATCTCATGTTGTTATTAAATCCCTAAAAAAATGCATGCATATAATAATTTAAAATCTTATCTATGAATGCCAAATATTTAAATGTTTATAGGGAATTTTAAGCAGAGGACACTTACTAGTCTAAGGGGTTGGCTGTGTTAATTTTTCAGTGTGAAGTTCGGCCAATGGCGGCTGGCCAATAGGGGGCTCTAGGGCGCCGCCCCACCACTCACGACACGTTAGTTTGAGTAAGACATAAAATATATAATAATAATAATAATAATAATAATAATAATAATAATAATAATAATAATAATAATAATGAATTAAATACAACAAAACAAATTTATATTTGTATTTAGATAATCAGAATGAATATTATATAGATCATGATTATGAGTAAAGTTGTTTCGTCTATGGACGCCTCTGCGCGCAACTTACCAGCGTTCCAAAATTAAGAAAGAGAAATTTCATAATTATGCTTTCCCTGCCTTCTTTTTCAGAATGAGACCCAACATGGATAAAGACAGGTATGACCCATTTTAAACACTTTTCAGAAAAGGTACAGAAAAAACAAACTTGGAACATAATTAAATTTGATGATTTAAAATCTTGAATATGTCCATATTTTGTAAACTAGGTCTTAAATCATAGTTTGTTAGGTCTTAAATTTTGTACAGTATGTTCATTTACCACTTTCTTTTTCACCCCTTTTTTTTTATTTGATTACTTGTTAAACTAACTAACTTAAAGTATAGTAATCTTAACACACACTCACTCCATTGTATATACACATTTGTTCTTGCTTGTTTATGGGTTCTGTGGCAATACATCTGGTTAGTTTTAAAGCGTTTTGTGACTGCAAATCTACTTCTGGTATTTGTTCAAAGCTGCACAAACCCTGCTTTTGTTGTAGGTCTGTTTTGGAGTTGTAGTCTCACTCTTGTCATCTGTGTAGTTCTAAACTCATTTGGGGTCTTTTTTGGACAAAAAACAATAAAAAAAGACTATGCAAATAAAGAGAGAACATACCTAATAGACACAAATGTCCCCATTTCACTGTCAGGCCAAAATGGTCTTCCAATTCATATGAATTTTTCTTGATATGTTAACATTAACTTTATTCTTCCTACTCCCTTTTGACATATTATTACAATTATTTGTTTACATGGATCTTATCTGTTATTTTGAACATCTGATCGTTTTTCTCTGAATGAATAAAATGATCAAATAAAAGAAAATATATTTGTGTTTTCTTTTTTTATTTCCACCTCTATTTTTCAATCTATATTTATTTTTTGGACAATATTTTTTTTTTACATTTTGTATTTAATTTTACATTTTTGTTCATTTATTTTTAAATTTGGCAGGTTTGGTCCTCCATATAAAACTTTCGTTTGTAACAGTGTAATATTACATACATTTTTTATTTACTTATACTTCACCAGGTTGAACAGAGATGGAATAAGTGCAACTTGGCATAGCCAAAGATTGTGTTATTTTTTGGATGTATTTATTTTGTTTGTTCTTGAAAAAGAGAGTACATGTTGAACATTTTCACTATTTTTCACTATAGAAAACAGCTTGTTGTTATTTAAAATGTCAGCAATGTTTTTTTGGGGGTTTTTTTGCACTATTTTGCACCATAAGTTATTTTTGAGTTTTGATGTTTGCTTAATAACTAAAAATTACATTATAAGTTGTAGTTTTATTTATTTAATGAATTTAGCTTTGCTAAGGGACTAAACAATACATTCAGAAACACTTCTTTCTTCTTCTTTCTTCTTCTTCTTTGCCTTGTCTGCACATATTGTCAAAGGTCAACAATATCCCTGAAATGCAATCTTTTTCACGTGATACAGTGTAGGTCAGTCATTGGTCAGTTAAGGTCACGTGACAAAAACTAAACCTTACTCTAAACCTAACTCTAACCCTAACGCTAAAAATTGTTGCGATATTGGGTTATAACCTAAACCTAACACTAAGACGCTATGTACTTGTACTTCGGTAACCGTACCAATAGCACCAGGGGTTGTCCGTAAGGCAACCGTACAAATAGACACTTTCAATCTTTTTATGACAGCAATGCATGTTTTTTTTAATTGCAATTTATTTTATTGCATAATTGTGAACATCACCAGCCCTCCCTAAGGAAGGGTAAAAAAACATTTTATTAAAGGGAGAATATAAAAAGAGAGGGCAGTGTTACACCTAGGTAAGGGGTAACGGAACAGGGAAGAGGGAGTCAGGGTAGGACAACGCAAGAAAGATTTTGTGTTTAATACCGTTACTGTGAAGGGATTACATTTATACCGTGATATGAATTTTAGGTCAGATCTCACAGCCCTGATGGATGAAGTTATGGCACCTTGCTTAATACATCTAAAGTAAAAAATAAAAATACTCCATCCTGGCAGAGAAGAGGCACAGAAGAGAAAAGGGTGAGTTGAACCATGTTGTGTTGTGATGAATCCATACCGCTATTGCAGGTCCAGCAAAGGCCAGGCTGATGAGCATCAGCAGTGGGATGACCTCGTGGTTGGGGTCAATGTAGGGCAGACTCAGGCTGCGGTCATGGCAGTTAAAACCCGACTTGACTGGTTTGAAAACATCAGTCCATTCCAGGAAGTACAGACTGACCACAGATGACACCAGGATTGGCAACTAGAAAAAAAAAAAAAAAAAAAAAGCGTGGAACAATTTTAAGGAGGTACTTTATAATCAGCTGGAGCTTCAGTGGTTTGGAAATGAGTACATTAAACCATGAGGAGGCAGTGAAGGTTGAAAATGTCACCCTAATTTACCGGTTCAGTCACCGTGCTATCAGGTTTTATCGTAATGTTCAGGCACTAATGACCGGGTGTGACTGTAGTGTGATTTCCTTGGCTTTTTGCTCATGCAGGTTTTTATCAAAAGCGTTGAATAAATATTTCTCATGTCAAAAGCAGAAGAGAAACAGTTCATTAGTTTTTATCATCAACATTTTATACCGTAAAACTGTTGCTACAGGCTTTTATTTCCGTGTTCTATAGCAACAGCTTTGCGCTGCACTTAGCCTGTGGCAACTGCTTGCTCAAATTAGTTTTTTGCTCCCTGGGCTGTTGCAAGCATTTCCATTAAAAATCAGGCATGTTGAGGTTTTAGAAAGAGACATCTTTAGCTCAGCAGATGGGACTCAACTGAAGAAAACTGCTCTGTGTTGTGTTACACAGTACAGAGATGTGTATATTGGGTGACCGTGGCTGAGGTGGTGGAGGGGTCATCTTCTGATCAAGAGACTGGGGTTTAATTCCAGAGCTATATCTGCCAAAGTGTCCTTGGGCAAAACACAGGTTCAGATTACTTTATTTGTACCTGTAGTTAGATGTTCTTTGCAGTAAGGTGATAGTCAACCATACATTGATCAAAATACCTTTGGTTCCACAAATAGAGGATTAAAAGATTAAAACAGACAAAGATAAAAAAAAAATACAGAACAGATAAGTAAGAGCAAATAAATAACGTATGTGCAAAAAGATGCTATGTGTTCAGTGCTGTAAGCAGTAGGAACACATATGGTACATTTCTGTACCCAGCCATAAGTGATGAATGTGTCTGTGTATGTGAGGTGGGCATTTGTAAGTACATTTTAACCTTGCAAAGCACTTTGAACAGCATTTTTTGTACTAAAAAGTGCTTGATAAATAAAGTATTATTATTGATACTACATAGTTAATATACATATAGTTTAACCATATATACTATCATATATTAAAGCTGCAGTTTGTAGAAACCTCTCTCCACTCCATTGTAGCCTTAGCCTCTCCTACCAGTGTATTTATGAATGCTCTTAGCAACTTTTTTCTCACTAGAGACTGTCAACAAATGTATGGACTTTATCTTGCGTTATTGGATATTTTTTCTTACATTAAAATATGCTCAAAGATGATAATGGATTTTTAACAACATAACATACAAAAAAACTTACATACTGCAGCTGAAACTACATTACTGTTAACTTAACTATATTATTACTATTAACATGACGTGCATATTAATTCAATTCAATTCAATTCAACTTTATTTATATAGCGCAAATTACAACAAAGTCGTCTCAAAGCGCTATTAAATTTAAATTTCATAAGAAGGAAAGAAATCCAACAAGATCCACTTGAAAAAGCATTAGCAACAGTGGGAAGAAACAACTCCCTTTTAACAGAACCAGTTTCAGAGGTGGCAGCCATCTGCGTCGACTGGTTGGGGTTAGTGGACAGAAGAAAGAACGGAACAGGATGGAGAGATAGAACATCCGAGAGTCCCAGACTAGTTGAGGAGTGAACCACTGATCAGGATATGTTTGAATATAGTGTTGGTATTCTACTATATAATCTTAGTTTTTAGTTCCTATTTTTTTAGGTTTAGGGCTTTGTTCCTAGTGGTTAGGTTATTATATGGTATTATATGGTATACGCTTGAGCTGTTGTTTTGATCATCAAAATGAATGTTAAAGTCATCTACTATGATAGCTTTATCAGTGCTCAGCACCAGATCAGTGAGAACGTCAGAGAATTCAGAGAGAAATATTAGGAGTTGTTGCTTGGCCAGAAATAAGCAACCACACACTCAAGAAAGTGGAAGTAGAACAGAAGTGGAGTCGTGTACAAAGTGAATTCTAGTTATAGTCACAAGTAAAGTATTTAGCAGGCCTGCTGTTCCTCAAACACAGCTCACCTGCCAGTGGATAGCAAAAAGAGTTAAAAAGTGTGTTAAAAAGTGAAAGGGGAGAACAGATCTTTTCTATTCTGGGCCATATGTCATCATGATCCAGTCCAGGAAATAGTTCACAGACACTGAAAAACAAAGGAATAAAATAAATATGCTTCAGGTCTATTATTGAGATTATCTCAGGAATGGACTACGGTGGCAAAATATCACAGAAGCACACAGATCTGTAACAAAGATGTGCATAAAAACAGTGCTTGCTGTAGGTGTACATTTTAAACATGTTGCATGTATTCAGAAATGTCCTATTATTTTTGACCAAGAAAATGGATGTATGCATTTATTTCAGAAAACTATAATAATGTTGCTGTTTCACTTTAGTGCAAAGCTTGAACAATAATATCTTTAAATGGATAATATCCTTAACCCTTGCAGTTTCTTTAAAGACACAAAGTAGTGCAACATTTTTTTTTTCTGATGCATAAAGGATGAATTAACTCATCACAGACTATGAATGCTGGGAAAGCTCCAGCTCATTCATGCCTCCCTTCCCCCTACTTATCTTTCACGACCGAATTCATGGTCTGCCTCCCTCGCTTCTCTTCCAGCATCTCAGCATGTACAAATGAGAAATATAGGTCAGTGCCAGTGCTCGAAGGGATCATGCTCTGCAGATGAAGCTGTTCCCCTCACCATACTGTACTCACTCTGCTTCAGAGAGCATTTCTGAAGAAGGTTTTTGCATTTAAATCTAAGAGATTTTCTGTCATTTTTGCTATTTTCATAGTGATTAAAACAAGTACAGCCCATTGTATTAAAAAATTCAAAACAAATCCTTTGACATGATGGTGTGTATTATGTAGCTGGGACTAATAATGTGGAAACTAATTGTCATTTATGGGATATAGCCAATTTGATTGGCTATATCGGATTGGCATTTTATGCAATTAATGTGATTGTCTGTAATGTCTTAATTCGCCATACCGATCAATGACGTCATTGTGATTAAACTTTCTGTAGATGCTCCCATTGCATTGTTTTATCTCTATCGTCTCATTTAGACCAAAGAGTTGTTTGCTTTAGGTGACACGGCTTTATTTCACTCGCATTTGTGCGCAAAGGTGAAAACCTATGAGCGAACGGCAAAAATGTTTCAGTTGGAGCGGAGCGGCTGATTGCCAGACTTCTTCTCTAGTCTTCTTGCCCTGAAAGTGAGGGCAGCGTCTGTTGTTACTGCGCGCTTGTTTTGTTTTTTCAGCCTGAGCATGTTAGAAGAGCAGAGCGATGCGCTCCAGTGTACTTTCACTTTCATACCGAAGACTTCTGTCCGTTTTAATGGCGGTGGTGAACACAGAAGCATGTGTGTGCGTGTGCGCCACACCTCGGTTGTGCACTTGTGAATAGGGACTATAAGCAACAGCAGGTTTTGCGATGTCACAGTCAGGAAATATGTGTTTTCTCCTAATGCTAATGCTAATGCTGATGGAGGCTTCACGTAGTTCCACTGTGGTCTGCCTCCACATCTTCATCTCCAACTCTCTTGTAGTTGAAGCTATCCACAGCTTCGGAGCAGTCTCCCGAGGACAACCACCGTGTGCAATACCAGTCTGTGGACCATTAGGTACCGTGCTGCATGCCTTCATCGCACTAGGTATGCAACAATTCTCAATAATGTTTTTACGGTTTGGCATACAGGTTCTGCGCTGGTCTGTCTCTCTAAATTGGTGTTGCATGTGTGCCTGTGAGGGACTGGGAAACCCCGCCACATGAGTTAATAAGCTAATCACGACGCGCTAAAGTTTGTTGTCGCTAACAACAACGGTATGTACTTTCAGCATGGTTAGCAGCGAGGGGTAGCTACGGCTTGAGAAAGCAGTCTTTAAAGTCAGCAGTTTGGCATTATTTTCCTTTCATTGTCTAAGTCTAATGACAAGGAAGAGAAAACTGTGAATGAAAAAATGATTGTCTGTAAACATTGTTTACATTGCAGCCGTTTTCGGTGCTTGGTGATGTGGGCTTCCGTCATATACAATACACCATACAAAGGAATGTGTATGAGTTTAGTTTTTTTTCAAAGTTAAATAAAAAGGCTTAAAATGTACCTAAAACACACATATATTAAATTTGTCCTCTGCATTTTAACCCATCCCTGAGGAGCAGTTGCCAGCCATATTTGCAGCACCTGGGGAGTGGTTGGGGGTTGGGGGACCCTCCGATTACAAGCCCAGTGTCCTTAGCCACTGGGCCACCACTCCCCCACAATTGAAACGTGGGCTGACTGTATTGTAGCATTCCTACATCACACAGATGTATTTGTGAATGGAGCCTGTAACTGTCCTGTCAGATGTAACCAGATGTTTGAATTAAGGAGAATAAGGCATTATCTGTATTCAGGACTAAATGAATTAGTTTATTTACTGGCTAAAAGAGATAATTACATTATGTCCTGTTCCGGCGCAAATATATTATATATCAAGACAGAGGTTGATAATGATGTTATTGCACAGTGCACATTGTGCAGCGATGCGTGGGGTGGAGTCAACAATCTGTACAAGATTACATGTTCATTTCGCAGATGCTTTTATCCAAAGTGACGTACAACACGAGCAGTTTGGCTTAAGGGACTTGCTCAACATCCTACAGTGATGGCCCAGGTTGGATTCAAACAGGCAACCCCACTTCCTTAACCACTACGCCACCACCTGTACGGTTGTGTACACCAGAAACTGCTTTATGAAGTACCTGAAACCAAGAAAACAAAAAGTAAATCCTGATCGTTTCAACAAGGCAACATGTCTAGAAGAAAATCATGTTATTATAGCCAAAAGGGACAGCAGATAAAATCAAGAATAGATGGGTCTATGTATAAATAAAATAAAAAAGTTTGAGAATTTTTAAAAATTATTGTTTAATTTATATATTCCGAAATTTTGACTCCCATGGGAATGACCTTTAGTTAACAGTCTCCCTCATTCACACTTGTAGCCGTTGTAGGTAAAGCTGATTATTAACACCTGTCTGTTAAACCTGTGTTCTACTAGGGTTGTCAAAAGTGTTGATACCTAAAAAAGTATCAATATGTGAATTAGCCACCAGCCCTCTGGTAAAAATGCAGACTGATGAAAAATAGCATTGTGACTGCGACATAACTTTGCATGTGATGTTCTTGAGAAAATAATTGTCAATATATTTGATTTGTCGCCCCACGTTAATATTCCTTCATTGAAGAGTACCAAAGGTCTCTTTTTAGATATCTGCTCTTTACAGTAAAATGACAAGAATGGAACAAATTTATTCCAGAATGACTAACTCATTTTCATTGTTTAAAGGGCTCTTCCACTGACCCGTGGATAAAGATTTGAAATGACTTCTTGGATATAGAAATGTGCAAAGGATGGGGTTGATGATCCAGTTGGCCTTTTGGAAAGAATATTAATGTGGCAGGATAGAACATTGGAAAGACCAGAAGCAACATTTAGCTTGATCTGCAAAGCCAGAGATTAGTGTGGAGATACAGTGGAGGCTTTGTAATTGGCTAGCTAAACCTTGAAACCAAACATAAAACTAACTGATGAAAGAGGCTGATAAATTGCTTTAAAAAGCATTCAGTGAACACTGAGGTGGGAGCCACCATTTTGCATGAGAATATATTTTAAAGAGCTAAAAAATGAAAATAATAAATTCCCAATTACTAACAACTTTGGTAAATGTAAGAACTGAACAAATGCTTTCAATTTAATCTAAAAAGGATATCAATTTTCCAGAGAAATGAATTACACAATATAGGTATTCAGTTAGGGCTCTATTCTCCCATGCACTTATGTAAAAAAAGCCATGCTGCGCGCTATTCTCCCCTGTACTTAAGTCAGTCACTGCGTGCCTTCATCCCAGTTACTCACTCTGGGTGGATCGACCCTGAAATGCGGGCGTTCCCATTCAAATCTGGCCTTGCGCATATTCTCCCGTCTGCTTCAGTTCTTTCCCTCTTACGCGGTTCTGACCCTGGAATAAGTGCAGCGCATGTAAGGATGGTCCAGAAACTGTTCTCACACATATTTAAATGAGGCTCATCTTCAGTTCGGACTCGCTCACATCAGCTCCATGAGGCTTTAAACAATATATATTTAAAACTGCGTATTATGTGGGAAGCCAATGGTTCTGTTTCACTGCAAACATCTCTGTCTCCTCTGTCAGGACGCTCTGCGGAGTTATTTCCTCAACCCTCCAATGCATCACACATAGTCACGCTTTAGAGCTACAGGAACCGTATTGATGACCTATGACGATGACGCGCCGATCATTTCTGAATGCAGGAATGGAAGAAGTTAATAAAATCAGGCTTTCCACACAAACGTTAATCCGTCGTTAGTATGAGGGGAAAAAAAGGAGAGATTTTAAGTGTGGCTCGGACAGAAGAATGCGGTTGATCCTGTCACACTGCAAGAATCTGATCAATAATCTTATCAAATCAACCTGTTACATTGTTTATCATTCATTTTTCAAAATAAAGTGCCCTTTATCATTTTCACAGATTTCAATGACATTTACAAGCCTTGGGAAAACTCTATGTTCAGTGATTTCTAGACAGCCCCAAAAAAAATTACATCATGCCCCAGTCCGCCTCCTTTGCTTCAATCTGCCTTCATTGACAGACTTTGTACTTTTGGTCAACTTGCATGCCGTGGGCGTGTCCGGAACCTGGCAGGAGAGAAGCACGTAACTGCAGGCATGGAAAAAAGCGTTTAAGTCTAGACGGTAGAAATAAACTCCTTAATGCATACTAAATGTGCTGCTGTGTGTATGTATGTTATTAAGCTGTGATGCATCTCTTTTAAGATGAGTATTTATTTGTGTGTGTGTGTGTGTGTGTGTGTGTACACTGGTAATTAAGACATACATCTTTAAAACCAGTCACCTTCAGGAGACCTCCAGCAGCTTGGGGACATTATTGGAAGGGGGACATCCCCTAATGGGAAAAAGTCCTGCTTTCTCATCTTCATTGTGAAACCTCCAGA
This sequence comes from Gouania willdenowi, assembly GCF_900634775.1. NCBI lineage: Eukaryota > Metazoa > Chordata > Actinopteri > Blenniiformes > Gobiesocidae > Gouania > Gouania willdenowi. The sequence goes on along the minus strand of NC_041063.1, from coordinate 10,522,585 downwards.
GGGAAGTGTACGAGCAGAACCCAATCAAAAGCAGCTGCCTCTAATCAGTGGAGCTAGAAGTCCTTACACCCAATGCAGACACACGTCACGTGGTCCGCCCTCGGTTCTGGAAAGTACTGTAAAGCTGCAGCTTGGAAAAACCACCGTCATACCGTTGTACCATGTCGAGACACATGAAGATGGCTACTGCACAATGTCAGGTTTGGATGCTGGAAACGACGTTACCATTTTTCCATCGTGGTAAGCGAGTCCACAACCAGCAGCATAGCTGTCTGTACCGCTTACAACATGTGGGCCAAGTTGTAGCCTTAAAAGAGCTACAGTATGTGTGAGGGCAGATGTTTGCTTTTATCCACTGTTTTTATTGTGGATTTTTATCAAAAGGGCAATGTGGAGACAAATGAAGACATAACCTCTTAAACCCACAGAGGAGAAATCAAGGCCATGACAGTACAGCATCATCTTCCTGTGTTGCCAAGCAAGCCCTGTACCCTCAGATGTGTTCAACGAATTGTAAAGAGCGAGGGGTCTTGCCAGTTTGATCCACGTGCACAGGTAAGTACTGTATCTCCCTCCAGACGTTAAAGGATTTGATCATTCAAAAAACTACATTCTGACTGTTAAAGCTGTAGGATCCACCTGTGGCAGGACAGTGGTACCTGCTCATTGCTGACACCATCACTGGCTAAGAAAGTGAGGAATGCATTGGTCAAAGACAACAAGCAATCTATCTTTATATCTGTTGTTGTATAAACAACAAGCGACAGTTTTGTCGGTTATAGCCACTGCCAGTGTTTCTCTATGTTTAAGTCTATCTGTGAACCTTCCTTGATGAGCTCTGCAACAACTGGGCATCGCTAATCATAAGTACTTATCAACATTAACCATGACATTTTAATAATCAAGACAAGATTTCCCTCCTCACTCTGACAGAGCACATGTGACATCATTTTGCTCACTTCTGTACCACAGACTGTTATGACTGGAGTGGAATGGTAGATCAAAAGAACAAACACACAAAGAAATGTGTTTGGCAGACTCCAGCATTTATACTGTACATATTTGTCAATACATAAATTGTTAACTGAACCAAACCACACACTTTTAGCTTCCTGTCTGCCACTGACTTAGATTTGCTGACCATGCAATCCTACTTTTCTTTATTGTCTCAGGCATGAAAGCATGACTTTCATGCTGCAAGTCGACCTGGAAACTATCCAACTCTAAGTTCCCAGGTGAGCCTACGTTTACGCTGTCTTGTGATTCTGTTCCATCTGGGTCGGCCAGACCTCCTTCTGTCAGAGTTTCCCAAAGTTTCCCAAGTTTTCCAACTTAGACTAAAACCTGTAGGACTGTCCAACACCGTAGACATAAAATTGCTGCCGAAGTACAGCTTTGATATTGTAAAGGTTTTGTTTGAGTCGGTCAAATTTGATTTCATCAGAATTGACCTGAATGAATGATGCATTGTTTTACTTCCTTAAAATTGTGAATTAATTTATTATTCTGATAAGAGAACATTTTAAACCTAATCTGTGGGCTTGGATAGTCAGGTATTTCATTTCTACCTTGTTTACATTATCTTTATGTCATCTACTTCACAAAACCACACAACACTGGTGCAAAGGTCACTACAGATTGTCGCAGTAAATCTCCTAAAGGTGGCGGGAACCAAATCCATTGACTGATTTCATTTATCCACGTCCTTTAACAGCTGGAAAGCTCCATGAAAGTGATGGACACACACCATTAGGCAGCGTAAATAGAGGGTTTAATTTACAGAGAGCTGGAACTTTAGGCATTGACTTAGTTTAAATGCCTCTAGCTTTTTGAGTGCAAACCTTCAACAACAGGTTTGATTTCCAAGACATGAGTTCCGAGTTAATGTTTATTAATCAGGTGTATTTAAAGTTAAAATAGTGTCCCGTAGTCCTGCAATGCACTGGCAACCAATGAGTATCAGGGGAAAGGGTCTAGCACCTATTTGATCCTGATTAAGCTATGGATGGATACATATTTGAGCTACGCAGACTTGTGAACTGAACAAAACATTTAAAATGCACACTTTAAATGCATTTTACACTGGATATTATGTTACAATAATGAATAAATATGTTTTATTAAATTTACAAACACGAAGCAGGACATTTATATTTACGTTGAATGTTAACCAACTATTTTTGCCATATTCTTTACAGTGGTCGTCTTAATTACAGGGTAACAGCTGTATTTATTAAAAAGATGTGGATAATATTAGGGTTTTTAAATACAATAGTACCCCGTTTATTGCGGGGTTTATGTTCCAAAAATAACCCGCAATAGGCGAAATCCTAATATTATACATGTTTTAAGGCTGTAAAACCCCTCACCACACGCTTTATACACTTTTCTCAGACAGGAATTAACATTTCTCTCTGGTTTAAACACTCTCAAAGTTCAAACCTTCGTTGATTTTAAAACATAAACCTGTTTTCAATCATACAGCATCTCCTCGCTTCAGCGGACAGTGAAACTCACTGAGTTGGATGTGTTGCTGGTGGGTGAAAGCAGCATTAGCCAATCAGGACTCAGAACACAATGCGAGTTCATACGCTGTAAAAAAAAAAAAAAAATGCTTCTAAAATTGCACTGTAAAAAAAAAAATCTGCGAAACACAGAGGCCGCAAAAGGTGAACCGCGATATAGCGAGGGACGACTGTATCTACAAAGGCAATACAGACAGAGACACAAAACAGACGCAATTAAAAAAACACACAATCATAAAAGCAGCTCTAATGGCTCTGGAAAGCCTGTTTAAAATAAGGAAGTGTTGAGCTGTTTTTTTTAAAAGTCTCCACAGAGTCAAGGGAGCTCAAGGAGAAGAGGAAGTTCATTCCATAGACGGCTTTAAAGGATTCTCCTCGGGTTTTGGGACAGGTTCGAGGAACCATTAGCAGGTTTTGGCCTGAAGACCTCAGACTCTTAGCTCTGGATCAGATCAGTGATATAATCTGGAGCCTGTCCGTGAAAGTCAGGACCAGAATTTTAAAATTCACTCTGAAGGCAACAGGAAGCCAATGGAGAGACTTCAGAACAGGAGTAATATGTTCTCTACTGTTGGTGCAGGTCAGGAGTCTCGCTGCAGGGTTTTGAATGTACTGTATTTTCTTTATTATATGATTCTTAATAAATTATTAACTTTTCCAATTTAAATGTAAAATAATAATAATAATAATTATTATTACTTATTTCTTTTGGGTTTTTTTGCCAAAATGATAAAAAAACAAATACAAAAGAACATAAATAAATTCAGAAATATCAATAAGACCAAGTCAGAGGTGGGCAATATGGGAAAATAATAATACAACATTTTTTTCTTTGTAAAATCACGATCACGATCATTTTAAGTTATTTACCAGTAAACAAACCAATTTGCCAACTTAATATTATTGCCCTAAATGGAAAAAAATAGATAAAAGATCATTTAAGTCAGGGTATTTTTCAAACAATTAAAAAAATATATATGTACAGAAAGTATATAAGCAATTTATCAAACTGGTTCCAAGTACGATTAACATCAAACAAAAAGGCTGACACAAGTGCAATATGCCAAATTAGTATACATCAAACAACACTTGTTCATAAATGTGGTATTAAAATATCACAAAAATAATAATAACTATACTGGCCCCACATTGGTGGATGCTGAGTGCTTTCATTTGCCCGCGGACCGCATGTTAGACACACTGTTCTACAGTGAGGAGGCTTTATCGCACTGTATATCTGACAGCACAATATTTCCACACGCAATAAATGCCTTAAGTACCGATTCTGCGCACATTGGTTGATAGGATAATGTTTGACTGAAAATAATAATGAATAAAAGTTAAATCTGACCTCATCATCTGATCATCAGCTGAAGGAAGCACAGTGTGAACGTTCAGTGGCATCGCTCACCTCCACAAAGTAGAAGCAAGGCAGCAGGCTGACGCTGTCTTTGGTTCGGATCCCTCGGTCTCTGGCAGACATCGTCAGGCCTTCAAAGGTCCAAATAGATCTGAGATGAGACGAGCTGCGGAGGAACGGCGGAGCTGTGAGATCAGGAGCGCCTCATGCCGCTGTAGTTACACTGAGGATGATGATGGTGGTGGTGGTGGTGATGATGATGATGGTGATGATGGTGGCGTCAAGGAATGCCTTCAGAGAGCCAATGGCCGGACGAGCAGGGCCAGATCCAGCCCTGGGCTTTGGTTCTGAGCGTGTTTTCCTTGAGAACGGAGCCGCGCACAGGGAGGGGGAGAGCGCATGCGCACTCAGAGCCTCTGGATGGCCTGTCTTATCATCCCAAATAAACCATACCTGGCTGTCAAGTTTTGGATTTGAAAATATGGGAAATGTTGCATGGGGTGCAGATTGTAAAGTTGCGCACGCTTAAATAAACAGCAACGTTTTGCAATATTTAGCAACAAACCACGTTTAAAAAACTTTTTTTTTTCTTTTCTTTTTTTTTTTTTTTAATGTTACTTTTGACCAGATTTACAGCAATACTTCTGAAATTTGTGATTTTTTTTTTTTTTTTTTCGTGTAAAAATATAATGTCACAGGACACACGTGCGCTTACAGACCCTTTCCAAAAAATTAGAATACCATGGAAAAGTTGTTTAATTTCCAGAATTCCATTTAAAAAGTTAAACTTTCATAGATTATAGATTCAGGGCCCACAATTTAAATGATTTCAAGTATTTATTTGTTTACTTTTACGTAATTTGGGCTTACAGCTCATAAAACCCATGAAAACAGGAATTCAAAAAATTTGAATTCTGTGAAGAAATCACAATTTACTTCTCAGTTTTTCAGAACAAAAGAAGAGAAGAAAGACTGGACTGTTGGCCAGTGGTCCAAGGTCCTCTTTTCTGATGAAAGTAAAGTGTGCCTTTCATTCGGGAATCAAGGTCCAAGGGTTTGGAGGAAGACGGGTGTCTCAAAACTAGAGATGTAACGATTCACTCAACTCCCGATACGATTCGATTCACGATACGATTTTCTCACGATTTATTTTACAAAATGGGAATGTTGACAAATGACAAATTTTTTTGGGGAAAATACTGAACTATTTTCCTTTTATTTTTCATTGTCAAAAGAATCCCTTGATAAACTATTCAAAATGATGCAATTTGACTAAAAATAAATCTTGAATGAAATAAATAAAGGAATAATACAAATGAAGAAGAAACCTATTAATTTAAATTCTGGTTCTATAGTAAACAATTCAAAACTGCATAATAGTTCTTTTTCTTTTTAAAAGTGCAACTGAAAATGTATTTTGTGCCTTAACAATTGGACTTTTAAAAAAAAAAAATAAATAAAAACAGTCATTTTACTGTGATTAGGTCAGATATTTGTTTAGACCAGCAGAGGGCGCTGGTAACCCAGTGGTCGGTTAGCATGCAGTTATTCCACCAGTGAAGAAGAGAAGCTATGCTAGTAGACAGAGCTAATAGAAAAACATGACTTTTACAGATATTCACGTAATATTACAGATATTCTTTCGGTGCTAAAGGAGTAAAGAATCATTTATGAGCATGTTTAACAGTAAATGGCGGCCAGAAAGAAAATAGTAGCAGATTCCGCCTGTCACGTCCGCTTCTGGAAGGATTAATATATAGCGCCCTCTGCTGTTTAAAAAAAGTACTGCGATTCAATTTTCAGAGCATTGATGTGAACCGTGGTACCTATGAATCGATTTTTAACTGCCTTACGATTAATCGTTACATCCCTACTCAAAACACATTAAGTTGTTGTTTTTATTTTTTGAAAAGTGCCAGTTCTCGAATGTAATGTATTTATAAATGTTTATTTCTGTGTTTTTAGCTTAGTGATCATTTCCTGGAAAGTTGCACCAGTAAATTGGAGAAGGTGCTAGCTCTGACAGATGCCATGTTGGAAGATAGGGTGTTTTACAAGATGCCAGAGAGGGACACGGCCATCTTGCACATGACAATGTGGAACATTGAACAGCAGATGAGGGCGCTTCTTGGAGAGAATAAGGTGTGCCCGTTGGTGAACGCTGATCACATTCAAATCCAGATTGCTGACATGGTGGAGGAAGTCCTTTTTTTAAGGAAAGCGCTTTAAATAGCAGGAGGAGACCCAAAAGGTCAACACTGAGCTCCAGGACAAAAACAATCAGCTCAATGACCTCCACATCAACAAAATCATCAATGAGATAAAGATGGATTGGGTGTATCTGGAAGGGAAGGACAATAAAACCCTCACTTTAAAAAATGCCAACCAAGCCCTCACTGAGAAGAACCATGAAATGCAGAAGAGCATGTGTGAGAAACAGGTGGAGCTGATAACTGTGAAGGCAATCCTCACCGATTACCACGAGGCTACAGTGAGTTCACTCTCATCAGAGATAGAGTCTCTAAAATCTGCTCTGCACGTCCGGCAGAAAGATGCTGCTGAAGCTTCAAAACAGCTTCAGGGCAGTGACGAGACGATCCACCAGTTGAAAACATCTGCTGAAGTAAACATGGCCGAATCTAATAGACTCTGGAGCAGAAAGCTGAAAGTTTTGCAGCAGCAGGTGGCTTCAGAGAAGAAAGCTGTCTTTTTGAACTCCCAGGAAGAGATAAACCAACTCCAGACACAAATCCCTGCAGGATCTTCTTCAGAGCCAAACCCAGCAGGTCATTGATTTCCAAAAGCAGCTTGTGGAGGAAAAACAATCGTTGGCCAAAGCTGTTGAATCCCACAAGAAGGCCATGGATGTCTCCCGTGCACAATGGGATGAGTGGTGGTGCACCAGGGAGGAGGAGATGTAAACTTAAATGTTCAACCTCCAGAACCAGCATAAACAGAGGATGAATGTACTTTTGCAAGAACAGCAGGAAGCTAAAAAGACAGTTATTGCAGAGTGGGAAGCTCTGACTAACAGGAATGCTAAGAACCTGACAAAGATTTCAGCTTTGGAAAGTCAGTTCATCAGGACTCAGGCAGAGTGGAGTGACAAGTACAATACCCTGCAGCAGCAACACCTGTCAATGAGTAGAGCAACAGAGATGAGAGAAGAGGACGCAACAGCAAATGGAGGTCCTGGACAAAAAGAACATTGAACTCCAGGAGCTGGCCTTCAAAACAGATAAAGAAAAGGCCAGAGTGAGGAAGGAGCATAAAAAGGAGAGAGGGAGGTCTCCAAGAAGAGTCAAGGGGAGCTGAAAGAGCAAAAAATGCTAAAGACAGACTTTCTTTTTCCAATAACTGGCAAGAAAATCATCTTGCATGTAAATAAGTAGGCAAAGTTGTTTGTTGTTCTTGTTGTAAAATATCATAAACATGCAATTATTTCACTGCTACGCCGATGACGCTCAACTCTACCTTTCTACAAAAACAATCTGCCTCTCTGAAATAAAATCATGGATGATTACTGCAAGATTTTTTTTCACCCTACCTTTTTTTCTCAACCCCCGACATTGGGGCAACTGACGCAAGACGTGATTGGCCGAATTACCCACTAGACAGTAATGAGGTAACAATATCTAAATCTCACGGTTCTGTATAATTTCGGTATTAACTTCACGGTACGATAATTATTCAGAGCCAGAAATGCAATGGGACTAATAATTTGCAGAATAATTTCTTTCAATGTTTTGGCCAAGAATTTTCAATTTGGTTTATCCCTAAAGAAACTCCACAGCGTCATGTTCATTTCAATCCGAAAAAGGAAACAACATCACAATAAAATGCTGTCTGCCCGCTGTTAAAATGTTGTTATCATCCAGGGATTTTTGCTTATTTCTGTAATATTTCATCTGCACTGTGATGTAAGTTAGCCTATCAGAAAATGGATGGATGTGTTGTAAGTTATAACCATCCAGTCTTTTAAAAGCTCTTCTTAGGGAGGTTTAAAGACAGAAACAAATCATGTTTTAGGGAAATATAAATATTTCAGCCAGAAGGCTGCAGGATGCAGGTTAACTGCATTTGTTATTCTAGGGAATCATTTTCAGCAATAACTATTGGCACACATCAGTTACATTGCTTTAATATAGTGATACTTAGAGTAAGTTACTGATTCTATTTTTAACAGGTAACTTGAAATCTTCCCACCCTGGCAGTATGTGTAAGAATTACTGCAGCAATCGTGGAAATCCTTAAAACGTTCTGTATATTAGAATAAAGCAAACTAAATCTTTTTGTCATAGTAGCGGCAACTTATTCCTATTTCTCAACCAATAATATAACCAAAACATCGCACACATAAGAATGAAAACTACAAGTCACATGCCTGTCTACGTGCATGCAGCTGCTATATACAGACCCTTTCCAAAAAAAATTTGAATATCATGGAAGAGTTGTTTAATTTCCCTAATTCCATTCAAAAAGTTAAACTTTCAGAGTAGTGGAAGTAAATGGTGATTTCTTCACTGTATTCTATTTTTTTTTTATTCCTGTTTTCGTGGGTTTCATGAGCTGGAAGCCCAAAATATGTAAAAAATAAACAAGTAAATACTTGAAATTGTTTAAATTGTGGGCCCTGAATCTATGATCTTTGAAAGTTTAACTTTTTGAATGAAATTATGGAAATTAAACAACTTTTCCATGATATTCTAATTTTTTGGAAAGGGTCTGTAAGTTGTAACCTTAGCAAATGTGGGACTCTAGTGGTAGGGAGTTGAAGCAAATCGATAATGTTATATATAGAGTAATATGTTGCACATAACAGTATAAAAACTGTTTACAATTGTAAAGCATGTGAATATTTCATTACATGTCAAACTATTGTTTATTAGTTGTCTACACTTAACTTAGGTCTTATGGAACTAATCAAATCCTTGATTCAAAGGGTCATACCAGCCTGTCATTGCCCGATCCTGTTAGATCTCGGAAACTAAGTAGGTCTGGGCCTGGTCGGTAGGAGGACGGGAGACCACTGAGAATTCCAGGTGCCACAGTGGGGTGGCAGACACCTCAGTGGTATCTGTCATTGTGTCCTTGGGCAAGGCACTTCACCCGCATTGCCTAGTATGAATGTCGTGCGTGAGTGAGTGAGTGTTGGTTGTGGTCAGAGGGGCCGATGGCGCACTTTGGCAGCCTCGCCTCCGTCAGTCTGCCCAGGGGCAATAGTAGTTTATCACCACTAAGTGTAGAATTAAAGAATAATCCCTTAATTCTGTAAAGTGTCTTTGAGTGTCCAAAAAAAGTGTTACATAAAATTGATGCATTATTATAAAGTAAATATTTTTATTTAGCTGAATGGGGATTCATTCAGTGACCACTTAGTCACTTTGCCTAAAAATAAATGGGAGATGCAGTATTACTATCTTATAGGGATGTAGCAATTCACTCAACTCCCGATACAATTCGATTCACGATACTAGGTTCACGATACGATTCTCTCACGATTTATTTTACAAAATGGGACTGTAGACAAATTTTTTTTTTGGGAAAAAAACTAGAAAATACTGTACTATTTTCCTTTTATTTTTCATTGTCAAAAGAATTCCTTGATAAACAATTCAAAACAATGCAATTTAACTAAAAATAAATCTTGAATGAAATAAATAAAGGAATAATACAAATGAAAATGAAGCCTATTAATTTAAATTCTGGTTCTATAATAAACAATGTAAAACTGCATAATAGTTCATTTTCTTTTAAAAGTGCAACTGAAAATGTATTTTGTGCCTTAACAATTGGACTTTAAAAAAAAAAAAAAAAAAAAAAAAACACATGTCAGACCCACGCGCAGAGACAGAATTAGGCACTAGGCAGGTGTAATGTTCAAAATTGGAATCCATTTTAATGACAAAACCCCAAAAGAGGCACAAGAAGAACCAGGGAGCAAAGTGAAAAACACATCAGCACACAAGGAGATATACGTTCACAATGATCCAAACACTAAATAGTGAGGGAGGCCTGATTGGGAACGGGCCACACCAGGGTGGAAACCATGAGGCAGCTAATCACTCACAACCCAAACTTACTGACATCACTGGGAGGTGGAGACACAAGCAGGAATATCTGGGAACACAACGACAAGAGTTCAAACATGAAACTAGAACTATAATAACTAAACAGAACCAACAAAGACGTACAGAACAAAAAGAGAACTGTAAGGGCTACAGACAAAAACACTAAACAGAACCTGACAATTTCAATCTACATGTATAATGTATTTATTGATTGAAATTGAAATTCTCCCTGCTCCTCTCTGGACATGGCATATAACAATGTTGAATATTCCTTGTGAAAAAAGTGTGATCTTTGCCATGAGTGAATAAAAAACAAAATCAAAAAAATGAATAATTAAATAAATAGTATCATTGCTTGATTAGATAGGATGATACAGTATATTGTGCAACAAGATATTGTGATATTAAAACGTCACACAATGTTTTCAGATATTCGAATTCAGTTAAATAAAAAGCATGGTTATTTTCTCAATGGCAACTTTTTTTGTCTTTTTGTTTCCCTTCCAAAAATACTGTATCATATCGTTACCACGATACACTGAACAAAAATATAAACGCAACACATTTGTTTTTGCTCCCATTTTTCATGAGCTGAACTCAAAAATCTAAAACATTCTCTATAAACACAAAAGACCTATTTCTCTCAAATATTGTTCACAAATCTGTCTAAATCTGTGTTCGTTAGCCTTAAGGCACACCTGTGCAATAATCATAATAAACTGTCTAATCAGCATCTTGATATGCCACACCTGTGAGGTGGGATGGATTATCTCCGCAAAGGAGAAGTGCTGACTAACACACATTTACACACATTTGTGAACAATATTTGTGAGAAATAGGTATTTTACATACTTTTTGCTTGTTATAAGCCATTTTGTGAATTTCTGTTGTCCTTTTGTGTATTCTTCCTGTAAACATGTTTGTCTTTTGGAGTCACATTGTGTATTTGCATTGTCATTTTCGTGTATGCTGTACAGACTTTTAATAGTGTCTGCCTCTGATTGTTGACGCCTCTCGGGCTGATTTAGTGAGCTAACGCTAGCTAGTTAACTCATAATTTGATATTACAGTTACAGTTGAATATCTTAATGTGTCATCATGTCAGCTATACATAGACTGAGTTTAGTAATCAGTGTTTACTTAATTTTAAAATTAGCTCCATAAATTGCTTGAAATTGTAGCATTATAGACTACCTTTTAACTGTATATATTGCCATGGCAACGAAAAGGAAACTCACTTCAGTTAAAAAATGAAAGTACAAGGGATCCTCTTTTGAGCTGTCACAGCTTGAGCAATTTAAAACATTCCCCATGTATTCAAAAGTGTAAACCTTCTTTAAACCACAAATACCTAACCTCACCTGTACAATCTTTTCCAAAAATTGAACAAAACCGAAAATAAACAGTAAGTTTACAAAAAAAAAGTATGTCAACGAAAACATATGCAGCTAACGCGATTCAAAACGCGCAGCTTTATTTTGAAGGCGAGCTGTATCTGTTTCTGGTTGTCAACTTCCTTGGTTCAATTTTCATTGACATGAACAACCAATAAATTGTTTTGTAAAGCTGAGTAAAAACTTAAAAAAGTGACTCCATTCAGGTGTCTTTGATCTCTGAACACTCTGCTGATCGCTTTGATTGTCAGGAGATCAAAGTGGAATAGTTGTTTGAATAAATAAAACTTTATACATATTGTTCAAAAAGAAGACACAAATAATCTTGGTGGAATTACTACACGGAAGCAAGGAAACTTCAAAGCGGTCAGCAGACGCCTCTGACAAAGGCTGGCAGATGACAGTCAAAACATGTCAGGAGATCAAAATGGATTTATTTACTAAAGAACTGTCTGAAGCCTAAACATATTATTCAAAAAGAAGACAAAAAGAATCTTGTTGGAATTATAGTAGAAATCTACTTACCTCTTGCTCCATCTCCATTGCTGTCATATTTTATTCTCCCTGATGTTGTTCACTCATTGTAGTGTTGTTTGTACTTTATTATCCCGCAAATATCTCGTATTATAATGTATTAATAATTAAAAGATAGATAAATAAAAACATTCATCTGTCTCTAAACTGAAAGCCACATGGGTGAGCATGAAAAATGTAAAGAAAATATGTAATGAAAATAAAATGTAAATAACAGGAACAGTAAATATGCAATGTGTTGACTTGTATATATAAGTATATTAAATAAACAAATGCACTTCATATACCCATTTATTTTTTTCATTTAGGCTGTATTATAATTTAGGAATTAGGGCTGGGCGATATGATGAGATTCAATATATATTTAGTTTTCTATTTTGGCGATATATAGAAAACTACAATATTGCATATATCATAGCTTTTTTTTAATCAAAAATGGGAATTCAAATGAATTCAAATGGGGTCGTCTGAAATTTCTAGTAAATTATTTAAAAAATAATAATAATTTGATTAAAATTAAAACACCACATACAATCTCAAACAACTGTATTCTATACGTTCATTCCTCAAATATAAATCGAGTTAAGAAAATGCAATATAAAAATTCAATAATTAAATTGTTAATCAACAATTTGAATTTATATTTTTTGAATTTTTATTATTTTCATAAAAACACAATCACAAATAACTGTACTGTATACTATGACTTCCTCAAATTTGTATTATTATTATTATTATTATTATTATTATTATTATTATTATTATTATTATTATTATTATTTGTATTAAAAAATTTTATTCTCTGGGGACATTTTTCTAAGGGTTTAACAAGGTTTTTGTCAAATGTAAGGTTTTGTTTGGTTTTTTAAACGCAACTTTAGTTTCCACTGTCTTCTTGTCACCTGAGTAAGTAATAAATTAGTAATCCTAGGCTGTGTTTTCATTTGAAGTGCGTGTTGTATTAAGATTTCCGACACCACTTGAAGGTAACACTTCATTAGAGCGCCATAGGGTCAAAACAACGCATGCGCTCTGGTAGACGCAGCGCTGTACAAGTTGACCTGTCCTCCTGTTGTTCATGTGGGTTACAGTAGTTAAAATATATATATTAAAAAAAAAAGATTCAGGCTAACAACAGCGGATAACAGACACCTCCAGGCTCCGAGCTCACAGAGCAAGCCGACAGAAAGCCCTCACCAAGCCGCTATAAAACCGCTGCTGCCACCGGAGCTGTCCAAGGTAGCACGACCTGCACTTCTTCATTTCTCCTGTTACTATAGTCTGCACCTCTCCTTCAGCTCACACTACATTAACTGTCTACACGTTTACTGTTATTTCATCTACTTCAGAATTCAAAAAGGTTCCATGCAAGTAAAAATAAATGAATTTTAAAATCAAAAAATGTAAAATAAATAAATAAAATAAATAAAATAAATAAAATAAATAAAATAAATAAAATAAATAAAATAAATAAAATAAATACAAAATTACACAATACTAAAGAATGGATTAGGGCCAAATTTCATGGAGGAAATAATTTGGGACAAATCAAGAATAAAGTCAAAATGTCAAGATTAAAGTTGAAATTTCAAGAATAAAGTTTAAATATAATGTCGAGACTAAAGTTCAACATTTCAAAAAATTTTAATAAAATAATGTTGTGATAAACGCCCTGTCCAGGGTGTACCCCCGCCCAGCGCCCAATGAGAGCCGGAAATTGGCACCGGCAGACCCCAGCGACCCCGATGAACGAGAAAATTAGCGGGTTTGAAGATGGATGGATGAATGGATGGATGTTGTGGTAAAAGTTGAAAGTTTGCTAATTGAGTCAAATCTACGGAAGCAGACTAGGAAAATGAATTTTTGCTAAAACAAAAAAAAATTAAAATCATTTTTGGACACGTGCTTTATTTGTTTATTGGATTAGGTTAGGGTTAGGGTTATAATCTCAGTACGGAGGTAAACTCAGTACATGACACCGTAATAATACATTAGCCATTTATTTGTAGGCAAAGTCTCTAAAATTTTATGTTAGACTTATGTGGTCACTGAATAAATCCCCATTCAGCAAAAAAATAAGTAACTAAAAAATTACTTCATACCGTTTGAATCAATGATTTCATTAGTTCCATAAGACTTAAAATGTTTAGTGTGGACAACTAATAAAACTAATAAATCATTATGTAAAGAACTATTCACACGCTTTACAATTATAAACGGTTTTTATATTGTTGTGTGCAACATGTTACTCATATTCAACATATTACTCCATATATTATCAATTACATAAGTGTTTGCAATGCTGGTAATTTGTGGTCACAACTTTACACAGGGAGGTAGTCTAATAATGTAGTTTAGTAAAGTCATCTAGCACTTTCTACAATATCTGTTTTAAATAAATATATTCATCCATTTCACTACACATACCCACATTGGGATGTTTCTAATGAAACACAATATTGATTTTTTTGTCACTGAAAATCATTTGGTGATGCACCTTTGAAAAAAATGTCCAGTTAATGAATATAATAGTTACTAAAATGTTGCTTGTAATGCACTATTGGTTGGTCACTCAGTGTTTGCTGAGCCAATAATTCAGCACATTTGAATCTTTGAAAACAGGCTGAATTATTATATATAATCTTCATGATTAAAAAGCAGCAAATGAAGCTATCGCATCACCATCTGCTTGTCATTCTATTTTCACCATTAAACCTTAATTTAATATGGCCCTACTTTGATATACTGTTTCATCTGATGTTCAAACAGAAATAACTGTAATGTTTTTTTTCTACCTTTTTTTTTTTTAATTTAATTTAATTTAAATATGCAGAAACGTGGCTTTAAAATTGTGTCAACAGGTTATTATTTAACAGGCCTGTTTAGAAGCCAGTGCAGTAGCTTTGATCAGACTGGGACACAATAGGGGTCAGAAATCAATCTACAATAATCAATGACATAACAAAAAAAAAAAAAAAGGATTAAGTGAAAAAACACAATTTTTTATTTTACATCTCTGAAAGACAATAAATTGAAAAAGTGTCACTATTTTAGTGCAATATTCCAGTAAACAATATATTGGTTCCTTAAACAAACAGTGACAACATTTCTGTGAAGCCGTACCTGCACATTTTAGTGAAAAAGCAGAAAAGGTTTCAAAAAAAATAAATAAATAAATAAAATTTGATACCTATCGATAATCGATCTTGCAAAAAATATCGCGATACATCGCAGTATCGAGATATCGTCACACTTCAAGGACACAATATGTGTTATAGCAGTAGTTCATTACCTAGCTTCTAAACCAGAGCCCAAATTAAGAAATAATTCATATCATTTTTTTTTTTTTTTTTTTTTAATTAAAAACCTGGTGCAGTTTGAGTTTTAGATAATACAGAATATTGGAAACATAAACCTGAGTAATTGCAGGATTAATAAGTCTACCAGGAGGTGATGCTAAAGAGGGAAATATAAGCTCCTGTACATTTTATTAGAAAAGCCATACAGTGCATCTTGGGAACACATAGTAATATTAGATAATAGGATTATTAGACTCAACTCCTCCAGGCACCAAGAAAGTCCAGCTGCTGAGAAATATGTCTGAATTTATTAAAGACGTGATATTTAGTCCCTGGATCTTTTCCTACCAATACTGAGTCAAAGTAAAATAAATCAGTGTTTAAGAAACAGTTTTTAATTACAAACTCAAAGTAAACAGTATTTCTAAAAATAATAAAAAATCAAAAAGGAAAGTTATTATTATGACTTTTATTATGACTTAATGGGATTACTTAGTAAATAACGGAGATTGAAAAAGATTACAATAAAAAGGTTTATACAAAACATTTCATTTAGATTTTTTTTAATTGGCTGATATTAGAAACATTGTGTGAATACCCCCTTCAAAATAAAAGCACAGGGGGGGGACAAAAATGCTCTCATGGTCTAACTTTTATTTTCATTTTCATTACAGTTTGAATTTACTGAAAGAATAAACCAACATGCCACCAAAGCACCTCAGCAGAAGAATGAGGAGGAAGTCGTGCACAACATTGGCATTAGAGGTGAGATTTAAAAAAAAAAAAAAAAATATATATATATATATATATATAGAGAGAGAGAGAGAAAGAGAGAGAGAGAGAGAGAGAGAGAGAGAGAGAGAGAGAGAGAGAGAGTTAATTTTAAAATATGTTTACATATTTATGCAACAAAACAGATCTACACACTTGGATCAATGCATGTAGAGAATTTAATAAGAGGACTTTCATCAGCAGGGTCACAATAAACAGGCTTATATAATACAGGCAATCAGTCACACCTTTGCTCCACCACTCCTGATCACGTGGGAGATGTAGTTCAGAAGCAGAAGGGGGAGGAGTTTGTAGTTCTGACTGCGCAGCAATTAATAAAGTAAATAAAGGAAGCATTATAGAGAATAGAGATCCATCAGAATAAATGCTACACAAAAACCCCTTTTACCAAACACTGTAAGAATGTCAATGGCCTAGAAATAATGATTGTCAAGGTCGATGCACTGTGACACTGTTTACTGTTTTTTGCGATATTGTTTTTATTTCTTTGTTCTTACAAAAAAAACAAACAAAAAAAAAACGAATAAATATCAAGTATTAAAAAAAAAAAAAAAAACTGAAAAATGTTAAGACAATAATCCTGGATAACTATATTAAATGCCTTCCGCGACCCTGACAAATGCAGCAACGCGGTCAGAAAAAAGTGTTAGAGCAACAGCAACTACTGCCCACTATAGAACTCTTGCCATTTTTGCCCTGCTGCATAAGGTGTATCTTTTATTTTTAGTCTTTTAATGACTTACATATTCCTGAATATTCTGTTCTATAACCTTAAAGTTGTGTTCTGCTATAAAAATCTATATATGATTATCATCATTTTATTTTAAATGCATATAAAACTAAGAATAAATAGCCTACTAAGTTGTTCTGTGCAATTATAAATGTTGAAAAATGCTTTGTAGTCATACAAATTATTGATTTTGGAAGCATAATTCTAGAAACCTGTTGTGTGCTTCGTTTTTAATGAAATGCTTAATATTGTGTATCTCATGATACTCTGGCTAGGACCACTGGAGGGCGCTGCCTGTACATTCTTTTAAGGGAACATTCAAAATGTAATGTTTGCTTCATTTTGGTCCAACCTTGTTCTGATCACACATTTAGTTCATGCTCTGCTCAGAGAACAATGTCAGTGAGAAAATTATTGCTGACGTGGGGCTTTTCTAGTAATGATTCTAGGAATCAATTGCTAACTGAAAATATCTTTAAATTCCACAGCTTGAGACAAAAAAAGGAACCCAACATTTTTTTTAAAAAAAATACAGAATTCTGAAGACAACATGAGACTAGGAAGATTTAACTGTTGGCACCTGAAGAAGCCGTGGTTCTCAAACCTGTTTGGCTCAAGTACCCCCTTTTTGTTTTTTTTTTCTGAATTCAAGAACCCCCTTTGTCTGACTACAACATTAGAAAATTCTAATCAAAATTATTGAAATCATTATTTTGGGTGTGTTTTTGGTGTCATTTTGTTAATTTTGTTGTTGTTTGTCTGTTCTTTTTATTATTCAGCGTATTCTTCTCTTATTTTGTGTGTTTTTGTTGTCGTATGGTATTATTTAAATTCATTCTCTCTCACTGTGTATGTTTTTGGTGTCGTTTGGTTGTTTTTTTTTTTGTCATGTTGTATTACTCTCTGTCATTTGCATGTATTTTGTCGTGATCTTGTGTATTTTTCTCTCATTTAGTACTGTATGTCTTTGTTGTCGTTTTGTGTGTTGCTGGTAATAGTAAGTATTTTTCTCTCTTTGTGCATGTGTTTTTGGTGTCATTTTGTTTTGTTTTTTGTTGTTTGTCTGTTCTTTTTTATAATTGAGTCTATTTTTTCTCTTATTTTATGTGTTTTTGTTGTCGTTTTGTGAGTTGCTGGTAAAATTTACGATGATAATAATTTTTCACCAAAAACAAACATTATAAAACCCAAATAATTTCATTTGTTATATTCCTCTCTCTCCCTCTCTCAAGCACCCCCTGTAGTGCCATCACATACCCGTAGGGGTACGCGTACCCCCATTTGAGAAACTGATTTATGACAGTGTCTGAGGATGGCGTATAGAGAAGCCTATGCAGCCTGCAGCATCCTTCAGCATGACCTGATTTCTATGAAGTCAGTGCGAGCCTTGAGAGTCATGTTCTTGTAGGTCTTAATAACTCTCAGAAGAACGACTGCTGTACCAACAGAGCCAACCCTTGGCATAGATGCTTAGGGTATCCTATGAGACACGAATAGTTTACCTTCCCAATCATCTCCTTAGACTGCTCTGCTCCCTAAAAATTCCAACAAGTTCTTTTTGTCTTCCTTTTTGAATAATGCCTCCAAGTTTCATTTATTCAGACATTTTCAGGAAATGTACTTTGATCTCCTGACATGACTCGACTCTCAACTGCCAGTCTTCTTCAGAGGTGTCTGAATAAATGAAACCTTAACACGTGATTCACAAAGAAGACAAAAGGAACTTGTTGGAATTAAAACGCGGAAGTCAAGGAAACATCAAAGCCATCAGCAGACGCCAAGAAGACTGGCAGTTGACAGTCGAAACATGTCAGAAGATCAAAGTAAATTTTCTGAAAAACTGTTGTCTAAATCAGTGTTTCTCAAATGGGGGTACGGGTATGCGATGGAACTACAGGACGTACATGAGAAAGAGACTCGAAAATTAACAAATAAAAGCATTAAAAAATATGGGGATTTATGTTTTTTATTAGTCAAAAATGATAACCATAAGATTGATGATGAAAATTATTTTGATTAGAACATGAACTGAAAATATAAAGTTCAGTGTTGTTGGTCCCACACCAGGGGGGAGATGACCGTAAAATGATAAAAACTATAGAAATAAATCTATTCAGAAGGCACTAAATAAAATTTAATTACACTTATTTACAAAATGGGATTCTTTAAAATGTGTGTTATCACTCGTTCATTCCATCATTATGATCTATAGTGTATAATGTTGTAATCAGGCAAAAGGGGGGTACTTGGATTCAGAAATAAGAGAAAGGGGGCACTTGAGCCAAAAAAGTTTGAGAATCACTGATCTAAATAAATGAAACCAAGAGATATCATATTGCTCTGCTCCCAAAAGCAGACGTTCTTTGACAATGATTGCACTAATGCTGCAAGTGCAGCAGAAAGAGGATGTGATGCAAGAGTGCTAAATGGTTCTAGCTGGCAATGAGTACTGGGATAAGATCCTCTGACCCGTGGTCTGACCATCTGCTGTTAGTGTAAACTCTGTGTCACAGAAATGATGATGAACCTTGACACAGTTCTTGTCTCTAACGTTTGCTCGTACGTCACCAGGATAACTGATGTTCACTGCGTTAAAGTGACGGTTGTTGTTTTTGTTTTTAAAGCACAGCTGCATTATTTATGTTCAACATAATATAATTCAAGTTCATAAATCTGTGACTGAATGAATTACACTTCGGAAAATCCCCAGACTTTTGTAAATAGTAGTTTGTGTGTCTCAGCTGTAAACAAGGGGGCTAAACAAGTTCGGATGAACTACGGCCAGGCCCGCGGAATGTCTCCGCGCCGAATAGCACGTGCCACGTTCCCGAGAATTCAGTCAAATGACTCGGTTCCACTGAGTAAAAAAAAGTCTGCGAGAGGCTCTTGACATCCGCTCAGAGAATATCCATGTCAAATTACAGCCTGATTCCATGAGCATTAACAGAGTGCCCCCGTGGCACATACGAGTAATGGGCTCCATGAATCAGTATCATCAACTGTCGCAATATTTGATTCACAAATGAATTAGAAAACAACTTTAATGGAAATTGCCTTGGGCCCCTAATCGAATTGTCTGAGGTATAATCTTAATCTACGTTGAATAACCTTTGAAATGATATACCACACGACTATGTTCCCATAAATTTGTAAATTACCGGAAATGGGGGTCGGCCCCTGTGCCTCATTTAGAAAAAAAAGGGCTCTGAGCGTCTCATCATATTCGAAAAATGGGGCCCCCGGGGGTCCCCATGGCACGTATGGGGTAATGGGCCCCATTTATATATTGGTATGTGCCAATGATTGGTAGCACCAACTGACGTAATATTTGACTCGCAAATAAATTAGAAATAAACATTTGGTTTTTTTTGGGGGCCCCAAATCAAAAATCGGGCTCCGATCTTCGATGTGTACACGTCCATAGATTACACCTACCAAATTTCAGACCGATCCGGTCCCGAATAACAGAGGACTACACAACAACAACAACAACAACAACAACAACAACAACAAAGTGAGTGGCATTTTGAGTCTGGTAGCCTGGCCTAAAAAGAAAGAAAGAAAGAAAAAAGTGCTTTTTTTTTTTAACTTGAGATCAAAGTGAGCAATAAATACTTCCACTGCAATTTACCAACTAATCATGACTGATGCAATAAGCTACCCTGCAGGACCAACACATTTTTTTTTCTTCTTTTAAGTCCACGATTCATATTGAGGCTATTTTCTCGTTTAAGTTTTATTGGAATGCTGTGTTAACATAAAACTAAAGGCAATTGATGCAAGTGTTTAATAAATAATGTTGTAAAACAACCCCTAAATTCATTAATCGCCTGTATCCAGGATTCAAGCACTATTACAAATACTGCCCCAAATCCTTAGCAGCTAATATGAAGAATAAGGAGTCCATGAGTCAAATTTAAATTTCAAGACTTGAGTATATCTAACATAATGTATTATTCGGTGATGGGAGCTCAGGTCAATGCTGGGACTTCAGCTGCAGGTCCTTCTTGCTTCTGGAAAAAGTAGTGCTTAACTTCCATGCTGCCTTGATCACAACGTTTTGATTAACATTTCTTAATCTAGCAAACAAGGAGTATAAGTAATGAATTTTATTGCTACTTTGCCCATTCACCCAATTGGTATTGCTACAATGACAAACACACTGGCAAACAAGGATAATCGATGGTTTCTTTAGTATTAGTTGTTTGGTCTGTAGGGCATACGTTGGCCTCGTGGTTAGCACATCCGCCTCATCGCAAGAAGGTCTTGGGTTCAAGCCCTTGGGTGAACACTTGGGTCCTTTCTGTGTGGAGTTTGCATGTTCTCGCCATGCCACGTGGGTTTCCTCTGGGTACTCCGGCTTATTCCCACAATTCAACAGTCACGTTGGATTGGAGTCCCTAACATGCCCGTAGGAGTGAATAGGAATGGTTGTCTGTGTGTCCCTGTTGCCCTGCGATGAACTGCAGAAAAGTAGAGGCGTGGCTTCTGGTAGAGTGAGAGAGACAGTGGGAGGAAGTGAAGCTGTTTAGGGTGGGACATTGAGACATTTCTCCGAAAACTCCGGATAGCAGCTTTAAGTACAGGGGGAGAAAAGCGCGCAGCCAAAAACAGCGCCGCAGGATTACTATTGCAACAACACATCATCAGTAGGGTAAAACTATCCTGTCTAACTAACCTGATTTTTTGACTTACGTGCATGGGGGAATAGACCCCATTGATGACTGTAGATAGGTACCAGCAGACCCCCGTGATCGTGAAAAAAAAAAAAAAAAGAACCAAGCAGGTCAGGGAAGTGGATGGATAAAACAACCCTAACATTCATTCATTGTCTGTATCCAGTTTATCCTATACAAGCACTACAAATACTGCCCCCAATCCTTGGCAGCTAATATGGGGAATAAGGTAGAGTCCATGAGTCAATCACACATAAACATCTGATAACTCCTGTGGCAAATGTATATTGGGTATATCTAATGCTTAATTTGTAAATCATCAGGTCCCAGAACACAGGTTGCGTGTTGTTCCGGCAGTAAGAGAAAGACGATAATGTCACAGAATAAAAACATTTTTAAACTAAATGGGCCAGTAATATCACGTGAACACAAACAACCAAGTAACCTAAATATTGAATAAAAGAATGATGAATCAGCATTAAAGAAGTACGGACAATCGCCCATTACAGAGCGCACCCATCGCTCTCTCTGAGTGACAGCTGTCAAAATCTGCCAGGTTTCAGCACCAAGGACAGCGCAAAATCTCTGCTAATTTAGCCACTTTGAACATTTACACCCAGGCCATAACTCATCTAATGAATCAGCAGCACAGCAGAAAATGAAAATATAACATGTGCTTACCTTTTATTTGTCCAATGTCCATTATGTTAGATATACCTTATAACACAATGTATCACTCTATTATGGGAGCTCAGGTCAATGCTTGTCTGGAAAAAGTGTTGAACTTTCATGCTACCTTGATCACAAAGTTTAGATTAAAATATATTAAAGGTATTGTGGACCATGTTTAGAAAAGAAATTCCCTCCACTTTTTGAAAAAAAATGAACATGCGCAACATGCCTACGTGTGCGGGAGAGCAAACACTCTTCCACAGCTCTGTTTACAAGTTGGTGTGGACATCGGTCATACAAGCTTACTGTACTTATTAAAAGAAGATTTGCACTTTTCCCACTATGTCAGACTCGCCACGGATAAGTGAAAATCCATTTCAAAGGACCCGGTGTGCACCAGGCAAAAATCGTCCACAATACCTTTAATATAACAAACAATACAACCAAATGACTTACATTTTATACTTTTTGACATAAAGATCTGACCCATATGAGTTCATTTATATGATTCCTCAGGCCAATATACAGAGATTCACAGTATCAATGCTCCGAGCGGGGCTTCCCTCCATAAATACCGCCAATGTAAGTTTGGAGGAGACTGACCGTCTTTCACCAGGTCATGTGACCTGTAGAATGCCTGGAGAACATTTCACTTTACGGCTGTCACGTGACCAAGCTCGGATATATGTATATAGTTCCCACTTGACGTCACAACATACGAGCATTTCCCGACCCGGGGCCATTGCTGTGGGAAGCTGAAACGAGTTAGCCTCTGTTGACAGCCAAAAGAGCACAATATGGTAGTTTTGTGTTGGGTTAATGATGCACTAATCGCCGCAATAGTTCAGATCCATAACTTCGGGATAAGGATTGGCTCTCAGGGCTGGGCTCGCACCATGGCTTCAGTCTATGGGCTGGAGGAGCAGCCGCCACCGTCGCACTCTTCTTCCCGCCGCGTCGGGCGCTCCCCCCTACTCCTTGGCCTCTCCGCCGTTGTCCCCCCCACTTCGCATCCCAGCTCTTAGAGCCAATCCTTATCCCAAAGTTACAGGTCAACTACTGTTAGCATACACAATCAAAAGATAAGGGAGGCTGGCCCGACTGACTGTTGATTTTTTGCGACAGTGCTGCGGCTCTTGTGGCCACGAGGCGCGCTTGCGTGAAAGTTACCGGTCTAGCGCCCCTAGTGTCTAGAGGTTACACTGTGTGCCTTTAAGTAATTAATTATATTGCCTCTTTCTTTGCCATTCACTTATTTGGTGTTTCTAAGACAAACACACTGGCATTCAAGGACAATCAGTGGTACGTGTTCATTGTGCATTTCTTTACAATATTTTTTAGTTTCAGTCAGTCTTGTAGTTTTATTTGGGCTTTTACTTTCGTCTTGTTTATTACCTATTTAGTAGTTCTCGTGTCTTTTCCTTTCCTTCCATGGTATCTGTTCACATAATGTGTGTGAGTAATTTTGTCATCCGTAGTTATTCACAAAGGTATCCCAGCTTATTACGATTACTACTTTTATGACTAAAGCCTCGTCCGTGCACACATTGCTCACTGGTTTGTCTGCAGTACTCAGTCTTCCCTATTGGCTTCAGTCTGATTTATTCAGTTGTTTATTCAGTATGTTCATCTTCTCAACCAACTCACATCCCCTGTTACTTCAATGTAATATCTGTTCAGCCTGACAGCATATTTCCACAGCAGAACCCAGAATCCTCGCGTGCACGACTTGATTTATAATTGTCACCCTTGTGAACATTATCTAAATCGCTAAAACTAGCATTTAATTAGGACCACAATTTGATGATTGCCTGTAATGTGAGAAAAATGTCTTTCCATGAGACCTGGTAAGTGCCGTGTAAGGAGACTGTGCTTTTTCTTACATGCACCACTTTTTTTTTTTTTTTTTTTGCATTGAAGAACAAGAGCCTGCAGCTACAACTTTCACATCACTGAGTAGCAAGGAGGACACTACATAAATTCCTTATGAAATGTGACATACCAAATAAGCATAGGCTTCTTTAAGCAGCTTTGAAATTTGATCCCCTATTGCTTTATTTCAAGCATGCTGGCAAAATTCAAACAGAGCTGCAGTTCACTTGAAACCAAGGAGACATCAGGCACATTAAGCTCTGAAAAAAAAAAAAAAAAAAAAAAACTTAGTGAAATCAGGCCTTACTATAGATATCTATGATCAGAATGTGTCAGTAATTGATTCAAAAATCTCCAGTTGGTTTAAAATGCTAGAGCAGATGTACTAACAACGGTTACTCGGACACGTTTGATTGGACAATGACTGTGGGCGGGGTTTTGCGAAAGGTCAATTGGCAATTACTTATACATGTAATATTGCACTGAAAGAGATTTAAAGGATATACAACATTATATTTCAACTTTATTGTCAAAATTTGAACTTTATTTTCGACATTTCGACAATTTATTCTCGACTTTCCCAAAAAAAATTGGCCCTAGTCCTCTTCCGTAGATTTGGCCAACCTTTGACTTTTATCATCATATTGTATCATGAGTTTATTTTCGAAATTTTGACTTTAATCTCAACATTTCAACTTTATTTTCAACATTTTGACAATTTACTCGTAACTTTCCTAAAATTATTTTCTCCATCAATATCGGCCCTAGTCCACTTAAGTAGATTTGGCCAACCTTCGACTTTCATCATGATATTGTATCATGAGTTTATTTTTTTAAACTTCGACTTTAATCTCGTCTTTTCAACTTTAATCATGACATTATTCTTGATTCGCTCAAAATTATTTTCTCCATCAAAACTGCCCCTAATCCACTTCCGTATGATGGGGATGCCTAACAACAATAAAAAGTCCTTAGAGTAGTAGAATAAAACCAGTGTAGAATCCAGAATGTCTGTCAGATCTGATGCTGCTCACTAATGTCTGCACTGAGCCTTTTATTCATGTCCCAATCTAATAAACAGAGCAGTGCATGTGTCGGGATATGATGCGCATAACTGTTCAAACACACAAAAAAAAAAAATAATAAAAAAAAAATAGATGGTTGTGAAATTGCTGTCGTCTGTTTCACTCACATGGCTGACACGCGTACGCGTCGCGCGCGCACGCACGGCCATATCAGTGGAGGAAGAGCAGAGCATATATAGTGAGCATAGTGAAGCATAGTGGAGCATAGTGGGGCATAGTGGAGCACATATAGTGGAGCATAGTGGAGCCGCACTGCGATGAGTCCGAGCAGCTGTGGAGGATGAGGAGGAGGAGACAGACGCGGAGGAAAGGACGACGTTGGCTTCTTTCTAAATACATGTCTGTCGCTCTCCATCTGCATCATGCTGTACTTCCAGCTGGTGATCATGGCCGGGACCGTCATGCTGGCCTACTACTTCGAGTACACGGACACGTTCGCGGTGCACGTGCAGGGCTTCTTCTGCTATGACACCACGTTCACTAAACCGTACCTGGGGCCGGAGGACAGCAGCGCCGTCCCGCCGTTCCTGCTCTACGCGGTGGTGTCCGGGCTGCCCACACTGCTGGTGAGTCTGTAAACTTCACCCAACACACACTCACACAGACAGTGTGTGTCCACCCTGGTGGGACCTGCATGGTCCACAGCAGGGGTGTCAAACTCATTTTAGTTCAGCGCAGGGGTCAATTCAGGGCCGGCTTTAGGTCACTCTGCGCCCTAGGCAAGAGTGGACTTTGCTGGGTGAGTTAGCTTTACACGGACTTTAAAGAGGATTCAACTTTTATTCTGAACGAAAGATGAATCTATATGATGGAAAAGTTGACATACCAACTAAAGCTGGAAGGACATATCCATGAAAAGAAGTGGACCGATGCCAACAACAATGAACTAGTTCAGGGGTTTTCAACTGGTCTCACCCTGGGACCCACTTTTATTTATTTATTTTTTTATTTTATTCAACCAAACACATAATATTTTTTTAAATAGCTGTTGAAAGCACATATAATCTTTTTTAAAACATAAATCTTCCTGTGCAACTTGCAT
This sequence comes from Gouania willdenowi, assembly GCF_900634775.1. NCBI lineage: Eukaryota > Metazoa > Chordata > Actinopteri > Blenniiformes > Gobiesocidae > Gouania > Gouania willdenowi. Next base: position 10,496,533 of record NC_041063.1, on the reverse strand, counting down.
GTCTGTTAAAAGTAGTTATTTTTGACGAGCTATCTGCAACCCACCCAGTACAGGTCCGCGACCGTCTTTTGGGTCCCGACCCACCAGTTAAGAATCACTGAACTCGATGACTTGAGAATACACTCAGGAAATGCCCTGACATATAACACCTTTTTATTATATGTTGTATTTCCTATGTTTTTTTTTTGTGTGTTTTGTTTTGTTTTTTCTTTGTTTTTTATCCATCTGTATTGCTTTTCTTACATTTACAAGTTGTTTGCATGTACAAAAAAGAAAAAAAAAAAAAAAGTGAATGTAACCATGTCGGAAATAAACTGAATAAATAATAATAAATAAAAATAAATAAATAAAAACAAAGTTTAAAAAAGAAAGAAAGAGGAATTAAAGCTCCCATGTAAATGTGAGTGTCTCAAAGTGTTTCTCCAGGCATAACTTCATGCTGGTGCATTGCTTTTCCCCAATGGTTAAAAAAGCAAAAGGCACTGGTAGTGGTACTTTCACATTTGTGGAATGGAGTTCAACTCCCTACAGTGTCCTTGCTAAAAGCATGAAAAAGCTACTTAACCTCCCACTTTTCTATAACAATACATAGTGTACTTCCTACATTACACTAGTTTATATAAACAGAAGGTGGTTGCTATGCATGGTTTGTCCTCCAGAGTAAGAGTTATGAATGCTGAGTGGCAAACGTGTCCTATCTTTCCATATCTATGGTTCATACACTGATACCAGGGCTGGGCGAATTTGCCTAAAAAAAAAAAAAAAAAAAATCTAGTTTCGATTCGATTTTTTGACTGCATACATCAGATATATTGTCAAAAGTACAACTTTATTGCTGTGATTGTCCTCAAGAGTTAAAATGCATGGAATAATCCCAAAATAAAAAGTAAATGAGGCTCTGTCATTCAACAATTTCAAGCTTTAACCGATGTTTAAGCAAAAGTGCAACAGCAACTTCACAGTAGCTTAAAATTTCTGATTAAGAAATCAGATAACTACATATTTTATAACATATAACATTACAAATGAAAACAAATAATACACTTTATTTATTTATTTATTTTTGTCAATATCGCCCATCCCTAATACCTCATTTAAATTTGAAAAGCTCGTCTTGGAATCAGTCTTTTGAATAAGATGTAATTTCTTGTCTCTACAGTGTCTGTGAGTATTTATTAGTGGAGGATCTATACCAAGCTTGACTTAATACATCAAATAAAATAAACTAACTACATTCATCATGACCCTTAACCAATTCAACAAATAACTTTTAGCTTTAAAGTAAGGCTGGAACAAAGATGAAGAACATCAACAACAAAACCCCAACTTTAGCTTTACTTCACTAAATTTGACCCTCAGAGAGTTATACATTTCAAAATGGTAGTGTCGGTAGTGCTCGCTTGCATGCCACGCAATCCCTGATGAATTATATCATACTGTATTTTTTAGTATGATACAGTATATCGTAGGGATGTAACGATTAATGGTAAGGCAGTTAAAAATCGATTCATAGGTATCACGGTTGATATCGATTTTCTGAAAATTGAATCGCAGTACGTTTTTTTAAACAGCAGAGGGCGCTATATATTTATCCTTCTCTTGTCCAAATGCTGAGGCGGTGGGCGGAATCTGCTACTACTTTTTTTCTGGCCACCTTATACTCTTAAAACATGTTCATAAATGATTCCTTACCCCTTTAGCGCCGAAAGGATATCTGTAATATTATGTGAATATCTGTAAAAGTCAAGTTTTTCTATTAGCTCTGTCTGCTCGCATAGCATCTCTTCTTCACTGCACAGATTAGCTGCATGCAAACCGACCACTGGGGTACCAGCATCCTCTGCTGGTCCAAAAAATTACAATGCAGACTGGTTTTTATTAAAGTCCAATTGTTAAGGCACAAAATACATTTTCAGTTGCACTTTTAAAAAGAAAAAGAACTATTATGCAGTTTTGCATTGTTTACTATAGAACCAGAATTTAAATTAATAGGCTTCTTCTTCATTTGTATTATTCCTTTATTTATTTCATTCAAGATTTATTTTTAGTTAAATTACATTGTTCTGAATAGTTTATCAAGGGATTCTTTTGACAATGAAAAATAAAAGGAAAAAAGTACAGTATTTTCTATTTCTTTCCCCCCAAAAAATAAAGGAATATTTTTCAATCATTATTTTTCTACAGTCCCATTTTGTAAAATAAATCGTGAGAGAATTGTATCATAAACCCAGTATCGTGAATCGAATCGTATCGGGAGTTGAGTGAATCATTACATCCCTAGTATATCGTGATGTATCGCGTCGTGACATGCAAATCGAGAATCGGATTGTATCATCAGATTCATAGCAATTCACACACCTATTATATCAGAATCAGAATTAGGGTTATTGGCCAGGTACAGTTTAGAACAATACAAGAGTAGAGTAGTTAAATAAGAGTCTAGATTTCAATATTCTTCTGCTTCTCTTGCTGGATCATTGCCTGGAGATGTGTAACTTGAGCAATCTTAGTAGTAGTAGTCGTAGTTACATGTGCACTTTCTATCGATGCACAACTCTAATTATTGCTGAATCTGCACCAATCCAAGCTTGAGGCATTTATTTAAGTCATACTCTTGTCCCATTAATTGCGTAATCTGCATCTTTTTATCTTAATCTAAACATGAATGAAGAGAGAAAGCCTAGATTTGGACAGAAAGAGGAAGACTGTTCCATTAGGGTTATGAAGCTATATGATACTACAGTAGGTGCAACAGTGGTTTTAGCTTATGCTTGCTTGTTGACAAAGTCTTGCATTAATACTCAAAGTAGTTGATGCAATAATTAATACTCTTAACAGCTTAAACACAATCTAGTGATACAACCATGAGTGCACTCTGCATGCTTGCACAACAATTCACCATGCAGGTATTCTCACTTCCTCCCACAATCCAACAGAAAGTAATTTAATTAATGAACTATTTTAACCCTTGTAAAATCAGCCAAATCACAAAACCCAAGTGTTTCAAGCTTGTTCCCATCATAAGTTTCTCTCTTTTGCTATCCAAACACTCTTGTTATTGTTTTCAGCCAAAAAACTGCACATTACAGTTAAACACATGGTTATTTAAGCGGCTGTTGTGATTGTGAGTCAGACAAACACTGTTTCAGGGTGTGTGTGCGGCAACAGTAGCGGAGTCAATCAGCTGAGTCAGCTGCTTCAAACACTCACTGGAGCTGCTACGTGGCTTTCTTGTCATCCTCTCCACTACTTATTACAGGAATAGTCCAGTCAAGGTGATAGTCCACTGTTTAGTCCAACTGCTGCGTCACATTGGGTCACAAACACGTCAGATCATGTCAAAGGCGATACGAGGCGATGTAACGGGTACTAAAAATGGAATTGCTCTAGGTGCTACACCGTTGCTGCCCAGAGGAGCCAGGATTGTCAGGAGGAGGAGTGTCCGCTAGGTGACGTCAAGTAGCAAGAAAAATCCAACTTGCCCTTTTAGAGCTGACTTTTTACAAAATGTGGAATAACAAGGGAGGGAGGAAACAGAACCTTTTCAACTTTGACCTTCTGAACGAGGCTGAAGTAGTGCAATTTAAGTGCGATTTTGCCTATAAAAAGAATCTCATATCTTTTAAAAAAAAATTGAGTTTCAATTCGATTTTCGATTAGTATTTTTTTTCAATGCACTTAAAAATGACTGCAGACATCAGATATATTGTCAAAAGTGCTACTTTATTGCTGTGATTGTCCTCAAGAGTTAAAATGCATAGAATAATCCCAAAATAAAAAGTAAATGAGATTCTGTCATTCAACTATTTGAAGCTTTAACCCAGGTTTAAGCAAAGGTGCAACAGCAACTTCACAGTAGCTTAAATTTTCTAATTAAGAAAGAAGATAACTACATATTCTATAACATTACAATACAATTAAAAAAATAATGAACTCTTCCCTTAGCATCTCAGCATAGTGCGAATAAAAAATGAAACATGTCTGTGGCACACACATAGCCTATTCAAAGGGTAAACAAATGTAAACATAGCCTATTCAAAGGGTAAACAAATGTAAACAAAGAGGGGGCTGGCTCACATCGCTCTACGGTAACCCATGAGGATGGAACGCGAAAAAGTTTGAAAAAACTGGTGGGGAAAGAAAAAAAAAAATAAATAAAAAAAAACAAAACAAAAAAAAAACATGAATTTGCAAAATAAAAATCGTCTTTATCTACAAATTCAATAAATCGATTAAATCTATTTTTTGCCCAGCCCTATTCTAAAGGGATGTATATCACTGTAGCAAAACCATTATAAAGTGCATTTTTGTTAATACTGCCCCTTTAAATTATCTGTTTAATTCTAATCTAAACAGATTAGAAGAATAATGTCAAATTAAAACGTTACTATCGAATAGATATGTAATCCCATTAAAAGCAGTAATGTCAAATGAGAATTTATTCCAGGATTTAGCAGCAGAACTACCCACAAATACTGTTTAAAGTTGATAAAAAAAAAAAGTGGAACGTCGAAGACGTCAACATATTGCTGTGGTTTCACAGATTTGCAGCTCTCTGTGGTTCACTTGCTGTACTGAATAAATCATCTGCATTTACTATGTATTCAACAGTGTTGGGAACGTTACTTTTAAAAAAGTAATTAGTTATTGTTACTCACTACTTGTTCCAAAAAGTAACTGAGTTAGTAACTGAATTACTCTATAATAAAAGTAACTCATTACCAAGGAAAGTAACTATTTGCGTTACTGTTAAAAAAAAAAAGTTGCTATATGTCAAAGAATTCAGATTTTTTCGATGCGTGTGTCGTGAGGTGCTTCATTAAATTCCAGTTGCTTACAACAGATGTCGACAAAGTCTTCACTCCTGGTTATAATGTACACTTCACATGCACGTTCTTGCCTTTGACCACAATTAATTTAAAGTAGTGTTTGTATCGTCACCTTAAAAATGACAACTTTTCATTGGATTGCTCCACGCTCACCATCACTGCTACTTCATCCAATCAGCAGTGTGTGTGTGTGTGCTGGCACGTCGCCTTAGCCAATCATAATCGCTCACCTTGTTTTTAACCCACCTCCTCACTACATTGAGTAAGAAGCCAGGGATGTTTTCGGATAGCAGTTTATTTAATCAATGCATGTAATGCACCGCATTTAACGTTCAGTAACGATCACGGCGTTGTAACGGCGTAAAAACTTAGTTAGTTAGATTACCCCGTTACTGAAAAACAAACGCCGTTATTTTAAACGCCGTTATTCCAAACACTGGTATTCAAACTGTACATGATCAATCTGGAGTTTGCTTTTTATCTTCAAGGACCTAATAGGTGCGACCGTGGCTTAGGTGGTACAAAGGTCGTCTTCTAATCCGTCTGGTGGTTTGATACCAAGGTTTTATCCGCCTGTGTCTGAGTCTGAGATGACGTGACCTTGACCAAGACACTAAACCTTAAATGCATGTTCAAGCGTGTTCAAGGGCAAGTGAAGTGTGCTCTTAAATATTTATGCGACACACGTTCACAAAACATTGTACATGGGTTTGTGTGTCTGTTAGGTCTGTTTTTGGGAGCATTCCACGTCGCTACACAGTGAGTTCAATGTCAGCTGCTTGTCTTTTTGGAGAACACTCATTTCTGTATCGTTACATGGGAAAATAATACTGACAATGATTCCATTTTAATAAACCAAACCTCGATCATGAAGAAAAACAGAAGGTCAGACACCCTTGGGACTAACACTAAAGCAGGCCACAGTGATACTATCCAACACAGGACCAGAGAAGTTAGTGAAGCCCATCTCAGCTCAGGGCAGAAACCAGAGGACAAGATTAGTGATAGACAGATACATCAGCCGATTTTTGTGTTTTTTGCGTGTATCGGCATCGGTCGATGCGGGCTGCTGCGTTCGCCGATTTGCATTATTTACAGAGAGCAGAAATAATTTTCATCTATATTTGTTCTACATCACCTGTTTTTATTATTTTTTCAATACTTTTTTTTTACTTGTTCTTGTTCTACATCACCTGTTTTTATTATTTGTTAAATATTTTTTACTTGTTCTTCTACGTCACCTGTTTTTATTATTTGTTAAATATTTTTTACTTGTTCTTCTACGTCACCTGTTTTTATTATTTGTTAAATATTTTTTTTACTTGTTCTTGTTCTACATCACCTTTTTTATTATTTGTTAAATACCACTGTTGAAAAGCACTTTTCCATTACCTTTTAAGTAAATTATTAAATTCTTTATTTTCTATAATATGCAAATGAACATAATTGGTTTTGACCTTCAGTAACTAAAGCAAAAACTGCTGTAGAATCCCAATAAAGCAGGATTATATCACTAAACTTTGACCTATAAAAAACCTGATATTGCTTTTGAATTGCAATAAGATATTATGCACCTAGAAAAGATTATGACGATAGTGGCTTGTGGGTCTAATCTAAGGTGCCTTGAATGTATTACTTAAGTAACTATTTTATTTTGTAGCAAAGCTTTGCCTTTCAGACTCTTCAAATTTCTCTTTAATAATAACTCACAAAGAAAAGCCTGCAGATTAAGCCGCTTAAAGACAACAGTGGTTGCCAGCCCTGCTTTAAAAACTCAGGTAACGCCACCATCAATTCATCACACATCCATTCAGGCCCCATCACCATGTAGGGAGGCACTGAGTGCAACGCAACATGCAAAAAAAACACATGTTTTCACACGTGTCAAAGCGTGTTTGACACGTGTCAAAACATGCTTGGCAAATGCTGTTGCTTCTTCTTGCTGTGTATTTTATACTGGGATTATGGAACATTCATTTTAATGTCATAAATATGGAAAATGATTTGGATCGGCATCAAATGTAGCTCCATATCTTTCATGTACACGTGGCTGGAATAATTACACTCATGATAATCCACTTTGTTGGAATTATATTCTGAATAAACCATTTCAACTGTTTTAGACCAGTGAATAATACACATTGACTAAAGGGGTTAAGCATACATATATGTTAAAAAAAAACTTTATGTATACTTGTACTATGTAAAAGTAAATAAAGGTTGCTGAAAAAAATAAGACCATAGAATTAGGCTGGCAATCTAAAGGCAGAATATTAGTTATCGATGTTTCCGATGAGCCCATAATTAAAAAAAAAAAAAAGATAAAATATAATTTGATGCTTTACACTTTTGTGCAAAGTTAGAAAAGAAAACATACCTACAAATTTGTACACTTGTAAAATATGATAGATGCTATTCATAGCTTTTCCTTAAATGACTGCCATGCATCACTTTTGACCGCTGAGGCCGTACATCTCATTCATGCCCCAGGGGGTGAAACCAAATACAATAAAATAATAACTTTCTCTTTTGTTTTGCCCCATGAGCCTCTTTTTATCTCAATTTTCATTTTTCACGTGAAGCACCATCACCCTCACCCTCACCCACACATTTTTTCACATCCACAACTAAACTGAAAGCTATGTCATCCTGGTAATTGAGACAAAATAGGATCGAGATATTTAGATTTTTGTCTCTAAACCACCTACAGATCAGCAGAACCCTTTCCAAAATGTGGTTATTGATAGTTTTATTTAGGTTGCATGTGTGAAAAAAATTAACTTTGGTGGGTAACATTGTAGCTTGACAAGCCAGTTTGGCTGGTGAAGAATGAAAAACCACTGCTGCGTCGGTTTGAATCGGCAGGCTGCAGAAAGTCATTGTTGCCAGATTGGGTTGTTTTCCGCCAAGAAATTTGAGGGTTTTTGTTTGTGTTTAGGATAGTGTTTAGACTTCAAAACGTAATGTGCACCTGGCAACACTGCTTGTTGTACTAATCCTCCTATTTCCCATGAACACTAAGTCGTGACGTGTCATTCAACATTTGGCCCACATGCTTACGTTAGCGTGATTGTGGCTATCGGAGAAGAGAAACAAACGTGGAGATATTTATCCAGTGTTGAAAAACCTGAACTGCAAAGAAAATGAAGGCCGCTGCCAACACAGGGGAAAATGTAGATGAAAGAGAATCTGAAAAGAAGAAGAAATTGAGGAGTTTTATTAATAATTTGGATGTCGTGTCATGAGTGGCTGGTATTCGACCATTTGTTGAGCTTGCGTGTTAGTAAAACATTTTGTCTCTACATTACATGTAATTCTTAGTACTGATTAGTGATTACTTCTATTATTTCTAACTTCAAACTGTGTTCCAGGGATCCAATTTTCATCTGAGTTAAGTTTGTTTATTACGTTATGAGAATATGCTTTATAAAAGGTTCACTTCTCCGACACACCCGAAGTTCCATATTGCACCTTTTAGGCCTTATTACAACATTGTTTTTTAAATTAAATGTTTATATTTTTTTTACCATTTTAATGTATTTCTGCAATCAACTAAAATATGAACTATTTAAAGAAACACGAATGCTTAAATCGTAGTTTATTTTTGCTGGAAAAAAAATTTGGCTGGTGGAAAATCTGGTTGGCTGTTCACTTTAAGAATCTACCAGCCATGCTGGCTAGTGATCTAAAAAGTGAATTTAAAGCCCTGATAACAATACATTGTATAATAAAGAAGTTTTGAAGAACAGTTATGTTAGTTTGGCAATAGTTATGGAGGAAATGATTTAAAAAAAAAACAACACACACACACACTGCAAACAAGCAGCACACTGCTACTGTGGCCTTGTCAGCTTGTGTTATGGCTGACAAGGAAGTGGGACAAATACCCCGAGGCTGTCACATGGGTGCCCAAGCGTTTTGGAAATCAGCCACCTCTTGCCTTTTTCACTTCAAACAGACTAACAGAGGCAGCAAATTAAAGTGCAAGAGCAGTACATGTATGAAATGGTGTGTTACATTAACAGCTTTGAATGGCTACATTTATGACACAGGCTGTCATTTTTTGTGGGAAATAAAGGCAATTTTGGCTGACGGGAGCTTTCAATAATGAGCTATTGGCAGTAGAAGAACCAAGAATTTAGAACACTAAAAAAAAAAACTGCTGACTAATAAGTTGCGTGCCCAGATATGAGGCTGCTTCAAATTGGCTTGGTTTGAATTCAAGAATGCCTCTTTTCTTAGCAGGCACGTAGAGTCTCAGATTCTCCGTTTCAAATTTCCCCCAATTTGGTTTCACAGCATTGCTTCAGTTTGTTTAATTCAGTTTTGTTTCCATTTCATTGGCTTTCTCTAATTAGGTGTTATTACTGGCTGGTAAGATTATCAGAATGGTGCCGAACATGCTTAAAAGAGTTAATGAAAGTTAACTACTTTAGTTTTTTTTTCTTTTATTTCAGTGCTTCAGATGGGTCTGTGGAAAGGATTGTTGGGCTAAAATCATGCCGGATTACGTAGCGTAGTGCAAGATTGTGTGTGAGATTTGCTTATGTGGAAAAATATTGTGGAACTCCATGACATTGTCTCAAAACTTTTAAATGAAGGTTTAGTCTGTGTATCATAGCAATTAATTAGATAAATAATACATTTAAAAAAATACGAATAATTTATTATCGTTTCAGTTTTAGGAAGTGATTTCCGTGATTTTAGTCGGTTTTTAATGATCATTGAAAATTGATGGTTCCAGGCATGCTATTACTGTAGCTGAAGACGGTGCTGATTAAATGACTCGGCAAATCAGAGCCGTGGTTCACTGTATTCTACAAGCTTCTACAGACATCCTCTGTGTTGTAGCAAAGGTAAAAAGATGAGATTTAGCAGTTTAAAACGTTACATAAGTGAGAAATTTAAACTAATTAGGTTCTCTTATGACGTAATCATCATTTTACTTGTAATTTCAATAATTTGTTGCTGTAATTGTAATTGAATTGTTATTTAGTGTTTTGTATTTGTAATTTGAAATTAAAATTCTATTAAAGTCAATTACATATTAACTAAATGCAAAGTGGCACATATTGTGCAGCTGTTTTTTAATAAATGAATGTGGCATTTTGCATCAGCAAATTTACCCCAGAATTGTCTTTCTGGTCAGACTTTATTTGAATTAAAATTATCGAGATTTATATCGTCTATCATCATTTTGAAGAACAATATCGAGATGTGAATTTTGGTTGATATCGCCCAGCCCTGATTGAGTTATTCTAGCTAGAAGTTACTACCGATCAGGCTCAAGGGCAGGTTTAGTTAATCCTGCTGCTTAATCTTAGTCTCCAACTAATCTCACAAAGTTCTTTTAAAGGTATTTTAATTATTCACACATTGTTATGTCAGAAAGAATACTTTACAGGAATTATTCCTGTTGCATGTTAATTAAAAAAAACAACTTTTTTTTTACTCATATATAAATAGCATTCCCATCAGTAATGATGTTGAATAATGAGAGATCTATAGATGCAGTGCAACTGTTATGTTTCCCCTGGATAACGTCCGATTGGGAGGGGGGGCCAGATGGAATTGGGTGTCAGTGAGAGCATTTATTATTAATTTCATTAATACACATGAGTATTAATTATAATGCTTCATTATTTTGAACAGGTGGCACAGATGTGTGCATAAAAAGAGAAGTTAGTACAAATCTCTTAATCCTTATCAGCGGAACGTGTCGTGCTCCCTCTGTGCACATTAATTGAAAGTTCAAAGCAGAGATCAAAGAATCTATTCATCAGATCACTCAACGGTCTAATAAATTATATGGTATTTACTGGTGACTTGTTGCATCGTCATTAGCTGAGTTTCCATTACCCTACAAACGGGTAATACCCAAATTTCGAAAAAATAACACTCAAATATCGCAAAAACGTTTTTACGCTTTTATGAGGAGGTATTTCAGATGTTTCGATTTTGAAATATGTCGCAAAAGCGCCATGGAAGCACTTTTTTTTCTCGCAAATACTTGTCACAGGATGTGACGTACCTGGTCACATGACCACTTCTCTCCGAGTAAACAAGAAACGGTACGTGTGGACAGAAGAGGAGGCCGGGACATTTCTTAGCATTATACTTAAAAAATGATTACTGCCACAGTAAACAACAGATGAATACGTGTTATAAGTAGGGGTGTGAAAAAAAATTGATTTCAAGGTATATCGCGATTTTTTGGGTGCCGATTTTAAATTGATTTTTTTATTTAAAAAATCTATTTTTTAATTTAAATTTTTTTAATTTAATTTTAATTATTTTTTTGGAAATTTAATCAATATTTTTGTGTACTTGTGCAATATTTCAGTGGTGGTTACAATGCTTTCAATGTGTTCAGATCAGTGCTTAAACTGATACAATAGGATAAATTATTTTTTTCTTAATTTTGTGTATGTCAGTAACTCTGGGTGCTTCATCCTTAATGTTCTCACTTACAGTTGTTACAATGCCATCGTTATGTTGTTATGGTTACTTTGAGACTTCTACACAGTAGTTTCAATGAAAAGAAACTTGCTGCACTTTATTTTATGATGGCAGTGTGTAACACTACATTTTCTTTTTCAGTGAAAAGTGTGCAAAAACACCAATAATTGATAATAAATAGGATGTTTTGAAGCAAATAGTTTTGACTCAATTTCTCCTCTAAATGATCAATATCTTCTGATGAACATATACAGATACTTGATTTCATCTCTACGTTTGATTTTGATATTAACTGGGTAGAATATCGCGATATATCGCGATAATATTGTATCGCGATACGCATCGTATTGCAACATTCTTGCCAACACTCACCCCTGGTTATAAGGAGGTTCTGAGCGTCCGTCTTACTGCGCCGAAGTCTCGCGAGGCTCCAGCCCAAAACAACGTTCAATGGAAACACGTTCAAAGCGCAATTATACTTTGTTGACATTTACAAATATCGCTTTTATTTTGTGAAAATCTGTAATGGAAACACAGCTATTATTAACACAGCAAAGTAACTCACAATGATCAGTGACTGATCATAAATGCTTCAGTTGTTCTCCATCATACAATTACTGAATAACACCAACTTTAACCATTTTTGCAACTTTTAATAATAATGTGGAAATGACAAGAAACTTGTTCAACTTTTCGTATCAGCTTTCGTTTCTATTGGTTTTAAAACCTGTGGTGTGTACATGTGAACTACCTCATTGGTCCTCTGAAGACAGCCGTGAACGCACACTTATCCGAAACAGTGAAGTCTGGCTTGAGTAAGCGGGTATTGCTTAGCCTGATCATAGTTTGTGAAATGGAAACAAGCCAGTGAGGGCTTAGCTAAACCAGGCATTAATTTGTTAACCTGGATATTTTAAGCACACTTTAATCACATATTCCTTGGAAGGGGGAAGATACCACAGCACATGAGCCGAAAGACAATGACAACGATGTGTTTGAAATCACATACTAACGTACTATACACCACACACTCAATGAGTATATACTGTCTACTATATACTAGGGATGTAACGAAAATACTGTACTATTTTCCTTTTATATTTAATTGTCAAAAGAATCCCTTGATAAACTATTCAAAACAACGCAATTTAACTAAAAATAAATCTTGAATGAAATAAATAAAGGAATCATACAAATGAAGAAGAAGCCTATTAATTTAAATTCTGGTTCTATAGTAAACAATGCAAAACTGCATAATAGTTCTTTTTCTTTTTAAAAGTGCAACTGAAAATGTATTTTGTGCCTTAACAATTGGACTTAAAAAAAAAAAAACAGATACAGATAGGACTGTTGTTTTGAAGTTAACCAGAAGTTTAGTCAGTAGCACATTGGAGGGTCTCAGAAAATCTCTGAAATGTCGGCATGAAATGTGTTTCTGTGAGTTTTATGGATCAAATGACCACATGTTGATTTTCTACTTGGTCACTTTCTCGCTTAAAATGTTTTCAGAACTTTCAAAGGTGGAGAATCAATGGAAATGTTTAGCCTCCGTGTGGTTCCGTTTTTTGTCGTTGTTGTTGTGAAATGCATCTTGGGAAACTTGGAAGTTTACTTCAGTTGGATCGCTCATCATCGTAATCCTCCTAATCATACGTATATAGTAGACAGTGTGCGTCTACTATAGGTGCGTGTGCGTGTACTGCGTGTGATTGAGTGTATAGTACGTTAGTATGCGATTTTGAACACAGCCCTTGTCTGTGGCTCTGATGCTATGTTCTGTATTATCTTTATTATCTTATTATGGATACAGTACATGAATGAAATAATTATCGGTCAGAAAGCGCCCGACACGTGCAGCCTTTATCAGCTGACAAATGTAGGTCGGTCCATTAGACAAAAATCTATATATCTCTCCTATAGGATGTCATTGGGTAAATGAAAGGATTGCATCAATTCATAAATAGTCTTTCTCTCCTGTCAGCTGTGCTTTATACGTGCTTATCCTAGCACTTAACCTACTCCTGACCGTTCAGCCCACATTACCATAGTGATTTACTCTGGTAAGTAGTTAACCAGTGTCGTAGTACAGCATAGGGTATGGTTTATTCCATAGCTGCTAATAGATTGCCAGTATTGTTTGTTTCCAATATTGAATATTCTTGGAATGAATAACACACCATTGCTGTTTGTTTTTTGTCAGGGTTAATGAAAGGTGCGGTGATGGATGACAATAGCTTGAATTAGGGATGTACCGATTCACTCAACTCCCGATACGATTCGATTCGCGATACTGGGTTCACGATACGAATCCCTCACGATTTATTTTACAAAACGGAAATGTAGACAAATATTCCTTTATTTTTTTGGGAAAAAAAAAACTAGAAAATACTGTACTATTTTCCTTTTATATTTAATAAAAGAAAGTCACTTTTAATAGAATTCCAAATTCAACTCAACAAACAAGCTGTGTTCAAGCACTGGGAAATGAGGAACACATGAGCTGAAGAGATGAACTACACATTTCCCTGAAGATAAAGGAGGGGTGTGGAGAACAGAAGGGACTAAGATCCCCACAACTAATACACAGATACTAACCAGATCCAAACCTTACAAACCCCAGACCATGACATTCTGAACACAACGAGCTCTTTAAATGTATGACATTGAATGTAGTTTGTTATTTTATCTTTGATTTTCAAACTTGCTGTTAAGAAAAAAGATTGTGGGTATTTTTTTATTGTTGCATTTTCAATTAGTAAATACTGCTACAAGATATTGGGTATATTAATGGGATAAATGAACAATGAACCTAACAGCTGGCCCAGTGAAATTGTTTTTTTTTTTTTTTCATAGTTTTCCAGATGAAAATCTGTTTGATCATATATGAGCAATGTAGTCATAATGCTCACTCCTCTCACCCTTACCATTAATGAGAAACATTGTTTTTTTTTTGTTGTGAAAACTGCTTTGGTGTTATATAAAATTCAATGTTGATTTCATGACCTTCTCTGCAATCCCCCAATGTTTTTTTCTTGAGTTCAACTTCCGTGTTCCAAAAATAAAGTTTAAGGTCTCCATGAATCCTGGTAAATCATGATTAAACTGACCAATTATATAGATCTAATAAAAAAAGTCCAGAGTATCTGAGCAGTGTAATGTACAGATAGAGCACATTGGGATAAAACAATACAATTAGTGAGTGTTTGAGATTATCTGTCAGTGTCAACAATAATAATCCCATTTTTTCTTGTTTCTTCTTCTACAGATCACTATCACAGAGACTGTGATGTTCCTTATCCAGTACACGTCCAAAGAGTTTGACCGATCAGAAAAGTCCGTGGCCACAGGTGATTGCTGTTACCTCAATCCTCTGGTACGCAGGACCTTCCGCTTTCTAGGTAAGCCTTAGGTTAGGCTGTATTAATGAATTATTAGTATTTAAGCCACAGCCTTAAGCATGTTGATTTTAAATGTATAAACTTATGTTATCATTACCATTAAGGATGTCCCGATCCGATCACGTGATCAGAAATCGGGCCCGATCACGTGATTTCAGACTCGGAATCAGACGTTATCTCCCGATCAGGACTCGGATATATATGTATATTTATTATCATTATAGGGTTGGGCGGTGTACCGGTTCATACCAAATACCGCTATGAATTTTTGTTATGATATACATTTTTATTATTGATTACACAACGTTCGGAACGCTACGCTGCGCCGTGTCAGACCGGAGCCTTTTCAATGTTGCACTGTGAAGGTAAACAGTAGCGCTCTGGTTACCGTGGTTACGGTGTAAATGGTTAAGAAAGCTCTGAAGCTGCAAAACTAGTAGAACATGATGGCACAGAAGAAGTTGTGTCAAAAAGAGGAGGAGCCCTGTCTGTTGCTTGGTCGGCAGAACAAGTTGGATGCAGAGCGGAGGTGGAGAGTTAGACCCAAGTTCTCAGACGTTTGTGAATAAAATAGTTCAACAATTGGTAAATCCCTACAACATTTGTTCTGTTTGGAAGAGACCAAACGTATCGTTAGCCTCTATGCTAACTAGCCTTATGCTAGTGTGTGTGATGGGCGTGTTTGTCTGCTCCGCACATGCACGCGTCTGTGTGATTTGAGTGTGTTTGTGTGTGAGAATAGACCATCATAAGTCAATCTACTGCAGTATTTAGTATATCAAGCACCTACAGCAGGACGTGCAGGTGTGTTCTAAATCATTGATTCTCAACTGGTGGGTCGGGACCCAAAAGTGGGTCGCGGACCTGTACTGGGTGGATCGGCAACAGCTGATCAAAAATAAATACTTAATGTCTCTCATAATGGACTTGTCTTTTATTTTGAAAGACACTTTTCTTTTGACAGGCACATGTTGCACAGAAAAATATATGGATTTTTGTTTAAATAAACTTTATATATAAGCTATTTAACTTTGGTTGGTCGAATTAACATGCTCTGCACCTGCAATGCCAACAAGATTGAATTGTCATACTTTTCATTAAGAAAAACATACATTTCAATATGTGAAACTAAATGAGGAGAGTAAGCATTAAGAGTGCAGTTCCTAAAAACTTATTCCTGAGCTTACTTTACAGCACTTTGTTAACATGCCTGTTGGGTATTTTAAGATGAGGCACAGATGTGCTCTGTTTAGGGTTGAATGTTAAAATAAGGTAAATAAAATAAATAAGGGACATCCTGGATCTTTTTTTTTTGCTCTTCTTTATCTTTTTAATGTATTATAGAAGTATCGGATCGAGACTCGGTTTCGGCCAATTCTCAAAATCAAAGGACCCGGACTCGGGGGCAAAAAAACATTTTCATAACTTGGATATTTGTATGAGTTTTGGAGCATGTTAGCCTTTTAGAGAATTTTAATGATTTACTCTTTATTTTTTGTTGAAAATGTTTTTTTTTAATACATAATAGAGTGATTGGCATGATTTGTGAGTGCATATATTTTAAGTGTTGGGTACATCTTTTTCAATTTGTTTATTTTTTTAACTAAACAATTAAGTGTAATAACTATCACGGGTATACAGAAGAACTCAAATGCAACGCAGGAAGGAGGAGGAAGAAACTGAAATATCTAAAAGATTGAATAAACGGGCCCCAAACAAAACAAGGAGGATAACTGAAATATTCCCCAATCGGACTTGTTTATTAATAAGGAACACAGATTCCACACTTTACAATCAGAATCAGGAACTCTCAATAATTTCAAAGAGCTTGAAAGTCTCTCTTCACAGGTTGACAATCTAGCAAGAGACTGACTGAACTGAGGGAGTATATATAACCTCCTCCGACTTGACGAGGGAATGAGGAGCAGCTGTGGAGAGCAGGAAAACTGGGCAGGCAGGAAAACATGGACAGGAATTATTGAATGATTGAATTTGAAAAAATCTGGCAAACCTTGATATCCTTTTCTTAGAGATAGCTGATATGTGCAGTCTATGGTAGGCGTGGGTGGGGTATGGGAGGGGTGGGCATTTATTTTTTTTGTTTAGTTTATTATTTTGCAATAAGGACGCAAGTATTTCTAGTGAAAGCTAAAGTTCATGTCCTTTTTCTGTTGTTTGTTTTTTGTGCATTTTTTTTTTTTTTTTTGTATGTGTATAAAAACAAAACAAAAATGCCTTCAGCAACTCTGACCTTCATTGAAACAAGCCATGCAATAGAATTATATTTATATTATAAATACCGTTAACGGCAGCCATCAACACACACTGAAGTTGATCTCAAGAAACTAGGAGCACAGGTAGATTCATTACACCACGTCTGGTTCCACATACAGTATCATGTGCATGTTTTAAATAACATCCATTTGGTTTTGATTTATTTATGTATTAACAACATTTCAATTCACCAGTAATGTGACTTATGTGTTGTTATTTTTATGTCCGAACCGGGAGAGAAAGTCCCCCCAGTCACCAGTTTATCTGGATACAATTTGGACCATAACACTCATCGGTAAAGTTGGCACATATTCACAAATTCAGACTTCCAGCGTCAATAACTCTTTAACGAAACGTCATCGACACACAAATGACACCTCTGCCATCAGTGTGAGGTGGACAACATGATACAGTATCATTTTTTATCAAACGCAGCAGAGGAAAAGTCCGTCTGTGTGTCCCCTCTTAAAACATTAAAACGTGAAGCTCTCGTCCTAGTTTTCCTGTAAATATCCAAATATCACACAAACAGAGCCAGATTTAATTGAATTGCTTGTTTGGTTTTTTCTGTTTCTGGTTTTAAATGAATAAAACAACAAAAAACGAACTCATTGAAAAACAAATATCTTTCTAATTTTGAGATTTTTGTTCAACTTTTCTGTAAACAACAGGGAAAGTGAACCTTTTTTTGTGTATTCTTCTTCTATACGTGTAACACTGATTTTGAACCGTGGTCCCAAACACCAGGGGGACCGCTTCATACTGGGCCATTCCGTAAATGAAGGTTAAGGTTGAAGAAATTAAATGTATTTTATTTTCGAAAAATTCCAACTTCCACTTCAACACTCATCACTCCTGTGCTGGAAGCTCACAATCACACAGAAAAACGTCTTCGCCACATCTTTCACATCTTTATTTAATCCTTTTTCATATTTGATCCAAATGTAATCATTGTTATCTCAGCTTTTTTAGTTTACAGATAAGGAAAGTTGATTCAGTCAGATGCAAATCTATCGTAGATTAAAACCGATCAAAAAATATGTGTTGATAACATGAACACTAAACCAAAATAAGCCTCATTGCCACGGGTGTTTCTTTTTTTCCCATTTTTGATTAATAATTAGCATTTGCTATTAGATAACTAATGTTAATGGACAATCAGTATTGCCTGATTTCCTCTAGTTTTAATAAAAGACAGAAAACCCAAAGCGTGAAGTTGTCCTTTGTGATTTTAACAACAGCCATTTATTTTATTTTTAATATTTTTTTTTATATAAAGGTTTGATTACAGTTTTTAGACAAGTTTATTTAAATGATTTATAAAAGTTACAAGATAAGAAGCGTGTTGTATCTAAATAGCATCCATGTATGACATGCTTTAAACTCATGGCCCGTGGGCCAAATCTGGCCCTTTGTGACATCCAATTCGGCCCGCAGGAGCCAGAAAAAATGACAGAGAAAACATGAATCACTGTGTAAATAAAACTCAACAATATTTGCAGAGGCTTACAGTTTTCCCAGTGCTTATATCACATGATTGCAGAAAGAAAACTCAAAATTTTACAAAATTCTTCAAGTTTCCTTAAATTATTACATGATATTTCCCTTAATTTAATAGAAAATTGGTCACAAAACCTAGAAAATTTAAGGTGAAGATCCTGTTGGGACTGATATCATCACGCTTGGATATTTTCGGTTTCTTACATATTTAGTATTTTATGAATACATTAGGGCCGCACGATTATGGCCAAAATGATAATGATAATCATGATTATTTATTATTTATTTTGATCATTATTGTAATCATTGATTATAATCACAGTTATTTATCATATTAAGGAAAAATCAGTGCCTTTATTGCACTACTTTTACAGTGGAAAATGATGCAGTAGCTCAGTCCGTAATGACATTAGTTGGTAACCGGAAGGTTGCCGGTATAAGTCCCGGTGTGGACTAAAATACGGAAGTGGGTCTGGTAGCTATAGAAGTGCCAGGGCACTTCTTGAGCACTGCCGACATGCCCTTGAGCAAGGCACCGAACCCCAACACTGCTCTAGGGACTACAGAGGAAATATAGCCCTTATTCTAATTCTGGCATATTTACAGAAATGTGTATTAATATGCACTGTCCCTATAATAAATAAAAAAATTAATTTCAAAACATGTACCCCAATAATTTAAAATGTAACTAACTGAATAAATACACTATTATAGAGTGCACAGCCACTATTTTAATTGTAAATATTGCCAACGATCAGGTTAATTTAATCGTGTCAGCCAAATTTGATTAATTGTGCAGCCCTAGTTTACCTAGAAGTGCCAACAAGGGTACAATAATGTTGGAATTACTAATGTTCCAGCCTAAAATCTGTGGCCCACTTGAAAATAAACTGCTCCGTATTTGGCCCCTGAACTAAAATGAGTTTGACGCCCTGATGTAAGATTAAGCATGTTTACTGTATGTTAACTTCTGTGCTATTTCATTTGTATGCTTGTGCCAGGCATATGCAATTGTGCGTGAGTGTGTTTGTCCGTGACATAATGATTCTTCTTAGGAAGCAGCAGCAGCTGCATGTGAGTCGAAGCATCCGGCACTCCACAGCCCTACCATCTTATTGGAGCCCGCTATTTCTTTTTATGTAATGACTCAGTGTGCTGTGCTGTTTGGGAAAGACTAAATTTAGAACATAGCCATGGGTTTTGTTGCTGTCACACACTCAACTTCAGCAGCACATATTAAGCTTTGTACAATGTACATTATAAGGCACTGCTTGTTCAACTTTAGATGTAACAAGTCCAGACACAGCCTTCCCTCCTAGTCATAATTAAATAAAGTTAAGGTTTTGATTTCATCTTTTTAATAACCGCCTAAACAATCATTCTTAACGCAAAATACTGCTACACCAGTTTATGCAGCGAGACCCGGTGTATTGTAAGGAGGAAACGATGGGGATGTTTACGGATTCGTGGCTGATGGCCCTAAAAACGGACTTGGCGTTGGAATTGGACGGCTTCCAACTTTTACATGGTGACGGACGACGGAGAGCGGAAAAGAGAGAGTCTGGCTGTTTTTGTGTGCGGAAAGGAGGAGCTGCTGTTTTGCTCCTGCAGCAACGCGCACACACTTTTCCGACTCAAAATCACTGCACGTTGTTTGATTGCGTCATTGCATCACACGCTACTATTCAGCCTTGCTTTAACTCACTAAACCAAAGGCCGAATGTGGCTTTTTTTGCAATATTCGGTGCATCCCTAGTTGTACAGGCCTATAACAGAGCTGCTGAAAGAGAGTCAAATTATATATAAATTATCTCATTAAAACACAAAGTGCATTGAGGTACCAGAGCGTGTGCATCTCCAAGATGCACACACGTCTCTGTGTGCTTTGATAAGTTTAGTTTAGTTTTTATTTTGAGCAGTTTACATTCTTAACTTTTTTTTTACAACATTCACATTATTCAGTTATAGAAGCTCAAAAAAGGAGAAGGCTGAAGCCATGCATCATTTCTTGTGCGCACTGCTTTAATCTCATCCAAGTAATGATCTTCATAATGTGGACCAAGTATCGTTGTGATGTAATAAAGAGCATCTCTGTTAAAACGAGCGCTGACAAACTGAAACCAGATTCTACTGCTGAGGCGCAGCTGTTTGCCAAGCTGCAGCGTGGTCCGTGTTGACGTAGGTCAACACATGACACAACTACAGTGTCTAAGTGACACAGGAACATAAAACACACTTACGTGCCCCATCAACTCTGCTCAGAAGACTCTTTAGTGCTAGGCTGTATTGAAATACAGACGTGGACAAAAAACCGAAAATGCACCTTTGGACCATTTTTGGCCGAAAAAATTTGGTGGCCGGAATTTTGGTGCATCACTAGTCGCTATTGATATGTAATTGAAGAATTCTCTCCTGGTCAGTTCTTGTCAGAGTGCCTTAAGTAGACCAGTTACCATTGTACACTGATAGCACACACCAAAGCCTCTGCCCGAGGAGGCTCCGCTCTGCTTTGACTACCACGATCAGACATGAAACCCTCATCCCGTCCACTGTAGCTAACCACCAACACAGCCGTAGTCCACTATCTGTGGCCCTGAAAACAACTAACGCTAAGCCGTCACCAACCTCCCCGACTTTCTGGACAGCCAATAGATCCTTCTTCCACTGCCTAGAATTAATACATACATAGAGAACAAATGTATATTTCTAATGCTAATCAAGGTCAAGATGGACTAATTAAACA
This sequence comes from Gouania willdenowi, assembly GCF_900634775.1. Taxonomy (NCBI): domain Eukaryota; kingdom Metazoa; phylum Chordata; class Actinopteri; order Blenniiformes; family Gobiesocidae; genus Gouania; species Gouania willdenowi. The sequence continues at coordinate 10,475,330 of NC_041063.1, read as the reverse complement.
ACATAGCTGATATTTTCATTAGTCTTATGTTCCTATGATTTGAGTGTTGCCTCTACTTTAGGATGGTTTTATGGAAAATGATGGAATTTCTTCAGTCCTTGAGGAAGATTGCACATCTAATTCAATAGCACAAAGTCTGTCACAATAATGACAAATATACCAGGGCTGAAAGTACAACATGTATTGGAAAATAAAAAGGGATCTGAACGGTGTATGTTTTCTCTCTCTTTATTTAAAATCTGCAAAACGGGTGACTGAATATCTAACAAGCGTAGCAAACGGACAAATACGTCTAATTTCCCACATGATTTCAATCAAAATCTCACGCTACGTGTTAATTGACTAGTGAACATTTATCTGAACTGTGCTTTTAATGTGTTGCGATGAAACAGCAGGTCAGATTATTATGAGTACATTCCAATCTGAAAAGTATAGTATTGTATCGGGACCAAATCGTGCATTTTTGTGGTATTTTACTATAAAGCCGTGGCTATGGGTGAAAAGTGTAGCTAAAGTGACGTAACCTTGCATGATTCCAGTGTAACCATCCTGTTTTCTTAAGTCGTCTGAAGAATATGAAAATGAAATGAACAGTAGTTGTTTCTGTTTACCCTGTTTAGCATCTTTGGTGTGATTTCGAGACGTTTAATAGTTAGTAAAGTAATTTTAAAAAAAAAGAAAGGCGATGAAATGGAAACGAAACGGGTATACAGAAAATTGGTGGCCCTAGTTTAGATCGGACAAATGTTTTATTGTTCAAAGATTTTGTTTTAACTCATTTAGAATTGGTAGGAAAAAAGTAATAATCTAAACTACTGAATGAAAAACTCCTTGATTACTAAACCAGACTTAATCTGAGAAGTAATGAAATTCAGACCAGAAATCTATTTCTGTAACAAAATCTCACAAATAACATTACAAATCGAATTAATAGTTTGATGTAAGAAATAATTATTCTGACTTAAATTACTTGAAATTATTAAGTAACATAGTCAATTGCTGAGGTTAAAAGTGTTGTGCTTTTTCAGTTCCACTGTAATGCACATGTGCATGATTCATGTTAAAGAATTTTTTTATTTTGTTCTTTTGTTTTGAAAAAAAAAACAAAAAAAAAAAACATTTTCACACTAATCTACAGGGTTCTTGCATGCTAAATGCTTTCTGTAGCTTTGAGATCAAAGAAACTTTGCATTGCATTAAACTTGTGTCCAAAACAAACACATTCATATGAAAGCCCATACGGATAGAAACAAGCATTTACAGACGCACACACAAATCACTCCAGTGGGCGTCCATGCCAAGTCGTCTTTGATCGCACACACACACACACACACACACACACACACACACACACACACACACACACACACACACACACACACACACACACACACACACACACACACACACACACACACACACACACACACACACACACACACACACACACGCACACACACTGGCTTTGCAGCAGATTGGGCTTTGTTCGATGCAGGCAAACTGAATCACATTTATGCCCCAATAAGCAATTTTGGTTCAGCCTTTTTCTGTGTTTTCTAAGCCAGGCAGGATGAGGTTGTGAGGGGAGGGGGTTTAGCTGGCTGATGTTAGTCATCCGTAAAACACACAGCATCCACATTTCCTCATTCACGCTGGAGAAAGTAGGACAACATTGGGATGAAGAGCTCTGCAACCGAGTCACATGATTCTCGATCAAATCATTTGATGCTCATTAAGAAATTGACCTGTCAGCATCTGGAGACTTACACGGCTTCTTCAGACACAGAAAGAGAAAAGAAAGCAACACTGAAAAAAACAAAAACAAAAAAAATGATGTTCTCACCACTACAGCTGGCTGAATTACCACCGACTTTACTGTAATTATGTACAGTATGTATGTGTGTGTGCAGACACGTGTATTTGTTTGTTTTGACTCTAATGTAGAAGTACATTTGTTGCTCCAAGGATTTTTTTTTCCATCTGGAAGATAAGATTCTTTTCCTTGCAGCAGTGGGCCGAGCAATAAAGAATAGGAAGTTTGAGTGACATTATAGAGATGTGTTTTTTATTAAGTTTTTCATTTATTTGACAGGGACAATGTACATTCATCAACATTACAGTCAATGTGCTAGAGTTCGCCTCATGGCTATAATTCATCTGCTCTCCCTGGACAGCTGTTAAAAGACACCCTAAAACATCATCTATCCACACCAGTACAATAAAAAATGTCACATTCTGAAACAGCTTAAAAACATTCATAAAAAATATTTATATTTAGGTAAGTTTGTTTGATAGCATTTCAACGAATACTGTAACTGTAAACATTTGGGACTTTTTCACTTCCGATATGATACTGATATTGCAACCTTGCGTAGCGGCCGATACCGATATTGATCCGAAACGATATCATACATTTTACTTTATGACTTCTCGTAATTTCCGGGTTATAAGCGGCTATTTTTTCTCACACTTTGAACCCAGCGGCTTAAACAGTGACGCGGCTAAATTGTGGATTTTTCACGGTTTTATAAGCTTCATGCCACACAAAATTGAGCTCTGTCACATTAGATCCGGTGGAACAATGAAATTGTGAACATTAAATTGTTTTTGCTTGCACTGAATCATTATGATCACTCATTTTGTCATGATGCACACTGCCTCGTCATAGCAACGACGCGGAGAGATGTTGTCAGAGAGAGAGAGAGAGAGAGAGAGAGAGAGAGAGTGAGCAAGCGCCCGCTGCTGCTGGATGCAGTAAAAGTCAGCCAGTTTGTAATAGAAAGATAAACAGCATAAAATTGTTAAACCACAGCGTTAGGTTTGTTCAGGATTGATCGGTGCTCTGGACTCTGAGGCTGATGGAGACGCTTCCTTAATGAGGACGGACAGACGGAGCGGAGATCAGAACAGCCTGGATACATGCTGTATCTGCTCCGTCTCCAGTCAAAGTCAGCCGGTTTGTTATAGTAACATAACAGCATGAAGTTACCAAATCACCACGTTGGATTTGTTCAGAAGCGATTGAGTCCACATCGCTGTGATCGCTCCGCGGTAGTTCACGGTAAGAAGAGCGGACAAAGCGGTGTATCAGTCTGGTTCCAGTAACAAGTGACCATAAAAAGCTGTAAATGGACTGATATGTAGACGTGGGGCAGTGAAGAGGAGTCTTCATGTAGTAAAGGAAACGTATCAGTTGAAACACGGACATTTCCATGAAACCTAACTTGAGTACAGCAGCCCGCCCACCTGCCCGTTCTGATTGGCCAAGTTGTCTGAAGGGCACCCTCATCAGCCAATAGAGTGCGGCCTATGTTAGGCTGTGTTATTTGTGTGGATTTTCCTTAGAAAATTGCTAAATTATTGTAATGCGGCCAATAAAACTACACTTTATAGCCCGGAAATTACGCTATTTTGTAGTGTGGAATGTTAGAAAAGGCTTGATCAAGTGATGTTACTTTAACAAAGAGCAATAGTCAGCAACAGTAGGTTAGTTTGTTGGAGTGTGAACCACAGTCACCTATGGATAGAAGTGCTGGAGCGGAACATTTTATCAGAGAGCTTATATCAGGGATTTTAGATGCAGTCCGATAAAATCCGATATTCGTTTTCTGGCTGATATCGGACCGATATCCGATTTCAATATTGGATCGGGACACCTCTAGTAAACAAACTATGATGTTCTGTGTTTTTTTTTTTTTTTTAAAACATGTCTGTTTAATATCTGTCCTGATACTTTTGCTATAGAAACTGTAAGGTAATCTAGAACAATAAAGAACATCTCTAGAGTGAAAGGTTTGATGACTCAGAAAGATCAGGACAAGCTGGTTCACTGGACTATTGTAATGGTCTTCTGACAGGAATCCCCCAAAAAAGCATCAAACAGCTACAGCTGGTTCAGAACGCATAGTAATTATTCATGTTTGTATTTAAACTGAAAATAATCGAATCGATACTACACAATACGATATACAGTACATTGTGATATCAATAATAACGCTGCAGCTCGGGTCTTAACCAGAACAAAGAGATCAGAACACATTACTCTAGTTTTAAAGTCTTTACACTGGCTCCCAGTCAGCCTCAGAATAGACTGTAAAGTTCTGCTGCTGGTGTATAAATCTGTGAGATGTTAGTCAGGTATGAACCCAGCAGGTCTCTCTCAGATCTATGGACACAGATCAGATAGTGGAGCCCAGAGCTCACAGCAAACATGGTGACGTTGCTTTCAGTTGTTATGCTGCAAAGAAGTGGAACAAACAGAGCTGAAGTCAGTGTCACATGGGAATTGTTTTTAATCAAAGTTGAAGGCACTCTTTTTCTCTACTGTGTATTAATGTTTTTACTGCTGATTTATTGTTCTTATTGATTCTTAAACTATTAAATGTTAAATCTTCTGCACTTTTTAATCATTTAAAGCACATTGAATTGCCTTGTTTATGAAATGCACTACTGTATACAAATACATTTGCCTGGCTTTGCTTAGTCACATACCATATATGATAACGTAATGTATTTTTGTCTTTTCTTTAAAGGAGTTTACACTTTTGGCCTCTTCATCGTTGACATCTTTGTCAACGCGGGGCAGGTGGTGACAGGGAACCTGGCGCCTTATTTCCTGACCGTCTGCAAGCCAAATTACACGGCACTGGGCTGCAAGCAGGCCGTACGTTACATCAGCCATCAGGAGGCGTGCACAGGGAACCAGGACGACATACTGAGGGCCCGGAAAACCTTCCCATCAAAGGAGGCTGCGCTCAGTGTCTATGCTGCTCTCTACCTGGCCGTGAGTTTTTCATTGTGGAAAAGACCTGATATCTCTAGCTCTGTGTGATTAAGAATATTCTATTACAACAAAGAGGGTAAAAGAAGAGAGAAAAGAGGAACAAAACAACAACAACAATAGTTTGGTTTCAACTGAAATGTGTTCAATAGGGAAAGAGGGTATAGTAATTATTAATCTGTTTGTACTTCAACTGAAAATAATTGAGGTTTTCTAAGCTTTTTAGTCTTTAAATGTAATAAAAAAAATAATAATTAGGTATAGAGCTTTGCATTGCCATGAATCTGATGATTCATCCCGATACTAAACAATACGATATGCATTGCGATATCAATAATTACAAATTTCCCCTTTACAAGTAAAAAATGGTATGTATGAAATAAAAAGTATTTCATTTTTTTTTTTAAACTTGCGAGAACAAGTAACGAACTGTAATTCAAGAATATAAAAAACAAGTGGTATGTTTAATCAAACTGTCAAATTACATTTGTCAAAAAAGTAAAACTTTTGCTTCTACAACAGATTCTGATTCTTAGAAGTTCTTAAATTATAATTATTATTAATTTTTTTTCAGTAACCACATACATCTATAAAAGTGCCCATGTATGTTTTATGAAAATAAAGCAATCAACTTCCAAGCTGAAATGCATTGAGGAGTGAGGTTGATTAATAATGTCTGACTCACTGACACCGAGTGACCGCGCGTGTACGTGCTATACAGATTTTAGCGTTTTTTGTTAAAAAACATGATTAAAAAAAAAACGTTTTGGACATTTTTTGGATCGATACGATAAGCGCTTGGTGAAATATTGCGATATATATATATTGCTGAATCATATTTTGTTTTCTTACACCCTTAATTAGGCAATGATTGATGGTCCACAGGTTATGATTATGGTTATGCACAACCCTGACGCTAACCTACTTGTACTACTTGTAACCTGCTTGTAAAAAAAAACCCCACCAATCTAGAAAGAAGTGTTGCCATGTTGTTTGAAGGAACATTATTGCAGTTATGCTGAGGCTTTAAGGGATGGTGAACCTTGACAGGCAGAAAATTACAGTCGCTTAAGGTGTTTATAGAGAAAGAGAGAAAGACAGAGGTTGAAGATGAAATTAAATTCCTGCCATGCCTTCTACCTTTTTTTCCACTTCACATCTGTGTGTCCTTTTCATGTTGTACTCAATCATATTGATCATTGATATGTTTGGTGACAGTTTGCCATTCCACTTTAGGTACAAGGTGCTTACTTCTCAAGGTAAATGTGTCACCTTTTGCTACATAAGGTTGCGTGTTAAATTCTACAGCTGGATTTATTTCCTCCTCTCATTCCCAGAGATTGAGGTGGTAGGGGCTTTTTAGCTCTTCTGTTTTCTATTAGAGCTCCTTTATGGCTCTTTAAACATCAAGGGAAACCAAATCCAGCAGTGTGTCACAGCTAAGGTTGTACTACTTTAGTTCACTCGTGACTTAAGACTGGGTTTTTTCTAGTTCAATGTCGTCCAATAGTTTCCGAATACATTTATTAGACCATTATGTAACAGGTTTTCAGTTTTGGGAATTGTTTGTTTATGTCAGAGGTATGCAACCTTTACTCTACAAGGAGCCATTTTGTCTCATCTCACCTGGATTCAAGTCCTCCTGGAGCCATAAAAAAATACCTTCTCAATGAAGACAATACAGTGAATTAAATTACAGTTAAAATTATATTATATAAGGTTTGATTTAATTGACTTACTTTGTATTGATCATGCTACTTAAAAACAGTTTAAAATAAAATAAAATAAATTGACATCAACAAATAAGGACGTAACGATTCACTCAACTCCCGATACGATTAAATTCACGATACTGGGTTCACGATACGATTCTCTCACGATTTATTTTACAAAATGGGAATGTAGAAAATACTGTACTATTTTCCTTTTATATTTCATTGTCAAGAGAATCCATTAATAAACTATTCAAAACAATGCAGTTTAACTAGAAATAAATCTTGAATGAAATAAATAAAGGAATAATACAAATGAAGAAGAAGCCTATTAATTTAAATTCTGGTTCTATAGTAAACAATGCAAAACTACATAATAGTTCCTTTTCTTTTTAAAAGTGCAACTGAAAATGTATTTTGTGCCTTAACAATCGGACTTCAAAAAAAAAAAAAAAAAACAGTCTGCACTGTATTTACGTTAGATATTTGTTTCGACCAGCAGAGGGTGCTGGTAACCCAGTGGTCGGTTGGCATGCAGATATCCTTGCAGTGAAGAAGAGATGCTATGCTAGCAGACAGAGCTAATAGAAAAACGGGACTTTTACAGATATTCACGTAATATTACAGATATTCTTTTGGTGCTAAAGGGGTAAGGAATCATTTATGAATAGGGATGTAACGATTAATCGTAAGGCAGTTAAAAATCGATTCATAGGTATCACGATTGATATCGATACTTTGAAAATTGAATCGCAGTACTTTTTTTAAACAGCAGAGGGCGCTCTATATTTATCCCTTCTCTTTATCCCTTCAGTGTACCGGCGGGCGGAATCTGCTACTATTTTCTTTTTGGCCGCCTTCTACTCTTACATGGTAATGTTACATGTTAATAAATTATTCCTTACCCCTTTAGCACCGAAAGAATATCTGTAATTTTACGTGAATATCTGTAAAAGTCATGTTTTTCTATTAGCTCTGTCCGCTAGCATAGCATCTCTTCTTCACTGCTACATTAGCTGCATGCCAACCGACCACTGGGTTACCAGCGCCCTCTGCTGGTCCAAACAAATATCTGACGTATATCAGTGCAATGACGGTTTTTTTTCTTTTAAAGTCCAATTGTTAAGGCATAAAATACATTTTCAGTTGCACTTAAAAAAAAAAAAAAAGAACTATTATGCAGTTTTGTATTGTTTACTATAGAACCAGAATTGAAATTAATAAGCTTCTTCTTCATTTGTATTATTCCTTTATTTATTTCATTCAAGATTTATTTTTAGTTAAATTGCATTGTTTTGAATAGTTTATCAAGGGACTCTTTTGACAATTAAAGATAAAAGGACAATAATACAGTATTTTCTATGTTTTTCCCCCAAAAAAGAAAGGAATATTTTTCCGTCATCATTTGTCTACAGTCCCATTTTGTAAAATAAATCGTGAGAGAATCGTATCGTGAACCCAGTATCGTGAATCGAATCGTATCAGGAGTTGAGTGAATCGTTACATCTCTATTTATGAACATGTTTAACAGTAGAAGGCGGCCAGAAAGAAAGTAGTAGGAGATTCCGCCCGCCGCCTACACTTTTGGCGAGAAGGATATATATAAAAAAATTACTGCGATTCAATTTTCAGAGCATCGATGTGAACTGTGATACCTATGAATAGATTTTTAACTGCCTTACGATTAATCGTTACATCCCTATCAAGAAATAAAACAGTATCTTCAAATTCTTAGTTGATGGTCTGTAGATGTTGCAGGAGGTGGAGTAGGAAGGTGCTGAGTCATTGCACAACGTGATTTATTTTTAGGTTAACAAATTGTTATATCTTGATTTTATTTGTCATTAATCATTAATAGCCGCTGTAATAAAAGTAACTCTTTCTTTCAATAGTTTTTTTGAAAGCTATAGTGAGCCATTGCATAAGAGTCAAAGAGCCACATTAGGCCCCAGACCCGCAGGTTGCAGACCCCTGGTTTATGTTAATGAAGAAAATGGCATGTGATGTAATCTGTACTCTTTTTTTTATTCCAGTAACCATCTTGACTCCTCTTACCAGTTGGTCAATAAAACATATACACACACATACATATATATACATGTATATATATATATATATATATATATATATATATATATACTTAAATGCTCAATTGGTATATCTGATCCTGGCTTTTGTATCTTGTGTAGTTTAACTCACATAAATCCCAATGAGCAGGACAATTGACCACCATTGCCAACCAGTAACAATCTCTATTATTGATTGATTTATTTTTTTAAACCTAATTTAAACCTCTTTTCTCTGTGCCACCTAGATGGTTTGCGCTACATCATATCTTTTATTCTTGTTGTGGATCAGGTTGTCTGACTACTAAATAATGGAAGCTATTAAAGCATCTTGCCAAAGTAAAATGTCTCAACAAGGAGGCAAAAGGGTGACTAGAATCTGTTCAAGTGTATTGAAGGAATCTCTTTGAACTCTTTCCTTCTGTTTTACTTCTTACAGTGAGCAGTCTGTAGCGCAGTGTAATGCATTAACCTGTTCATGAAAAGCACCATAAAAAAAGAATTTGAACTTGTCAGAATAAATGTCTTGCAAGATATATATTTAACAGCCTGTAGAACAGACAGCAATCTCATGTTTCATACCTCTGTAGTGTTCTGAAAGCAATTCATCTCCAACATTCAATTACTATTTTATGCGTGTGGTGTGTGCGTGTGCGCACGTGTGTGTACGCATTTATTACAGGGGCCATATAGCAGTATAGCACATTACCCTGTATAAAATAAGGGCATGTGACAGCTCTTATCAGTCACTGGTTACAATGACCAGAGGAATTCACTTTAACCCAGTGAAGGTCAAGCAGTCCACACACACACACACACACACACACACACACACACACACACACACACACACACACACACACACACACACTTTTTTTTTTACTGAGCTTTGTATGTTTTTGTATTTTTCAAGCTTTATCTGTCAAAATTATATTTGACTTTAATTTTTAAACCATTTTTTGTTCATGGTGGGAATTATTATAATAAAATATGTAATTACTTGGATCAAATATAATGTATGTTTTAAAGGCGGTGGGCTCACGTTAACAGTTTTTTGATCACTTCAATTACAATTGATCATCAGTGACCTTATTAAAAATCAATAGCAGAAATTGTTGAAGGTTTTTATACATGAAACAGTTGGGGCTCAACACAAGGATTATTGGAACCAACAATACCATTGTACACATTTATTTAAAAAAAACAAAATTCAGATTGTTTGAAACCATGTTCTACTGTTGCTATTAGATGTAAAGAAGCTGGAAAACCCCTCAAATAATTTTTTTTTTTATTGAATTGAATTTTCTTAGCGCATTGTCAATGATTTACCATGTTTATTTTCTTTTTTTTGTTCAAATTACCCAGAAACAGGGAAAATAATCAGAATTTAATAATTGGTTGCAAGCAAGTTCCTCCAAATACTGTGGACATTCTTTAAATATCTGAAAAACAGATTTTTTAAATCCCTGCTGTTGCTATTTTTTTCAAGTCAGAACACACATATTAGGGCTATATTATGTGTTGTTGAGCCCAGCACAGCAGGTTAAAACATGCAATTATCAACTTTCGTATCTTAACAGGAAAACTGTATTTATATTTATACTTCTGGCCATCGGCCAGCTATTTAGCCTTAGAATAGCACTAGAAGGTGACCGGAAGGATAGTTTGAAGTCATAAGAACAGTAGAAACGATTGATATTGCCAAGCAGGAGAGTGGTAATTCAAACGCATATATTTACTTTTGTCCCTGGAGCCTGAATGTTCCCTCAACACAACAGATTAGAGATTCAAACCAAACATAGATCTGCCTTCTCTCGTCTGTTTTCCTCTTTTTTTGCCCTTCTTTCTTCTTATCCCCAAAGATGAGTTTGTTGGTACTAAAATAAGGCCAGTATGAATATTGAAAAACAGTTGTCACATGGCTGTTATCCATAAAGCCACTCACAAAAGAAGGTCTACTGTAATTATTGTGCTTTCCCTCCATATATCTAATCTCTCAACGTTTAATGATTTATTTATTATATTTGGATATAATTGTCAGTGATTTGCTCAGTATTTGTTCAGCATAGGTTAAAGTTTGGCTATATTGGTTATATACTGTATTTGGCTATATTTTATATTAGTTTGATAAGTTCAGTGGTTAATACGTCTGTCTTGTTTGTTACAATTGTCTTGTTCTGAGCTTTTTTTGTACTTTTCTGTCACTCTGTCCCATCTGCACACATATGAGTGTTTCAGTAATTACATCCACAGGTTTTGATTGGATTCTATCAAGTCTTATCAATATGGAGCCATGAGAATGGCAGCCTATTACAGCAGCTTCCGGTAGGGAGATGGGTACCAAATTTGGTACTTTTATCGGTTCTGACCAAATTAATCTAGTACAACCTGGTACCGTTTCACTTACAGTCATGCAGTACATTGCACTTTCAAGAGTGTAATGACATCAGTAGCTGCGAGTTCAGCAATAGCTAACAGAAAGTGGTTGACATTGTGGCACTGCTTTGAAGAAGTACCAGATATTGGTACTGTTGTGTACCAATACCGATTCACAGGTACCGAATATCAGTTCAAATGTGAAAGTTACCCATCCCTAGCTACCGGTGTGCTCTTGTGTTTTTTGGAGCTCAATATCATCACTGAGGACTTTGAACATGTAAACCTGGACTCTGTCCTCCCCAATTACCATAAGTTTAAGTCTACTTTACCACCAGACATAATAGGACCTTAAACTTACCGTTAAAGTCCCCTACGCAAACAGTGCCACTGCGCTCCCCTGACTTTAAATGTCAGATCACAACCAGGCGCTAATGACACCACAGTAGTTGTACCTCTGGTAAAGAGGTAGCTTGTGTCAAGAATGACTTGGGAGAGGTGGAAAAAGGATGCTGTTGAAGTACCTCAGGACTGTTCTGAAAACACAGGCTGGGATGTGCTCTGCATGCCACATGGAGAGGACATTAATGGTATGACTGAGTGTGTCACAGACTATACATAAAGTTCTGTGAGCAGTCCACCCAGCAAGCCCAGTCCCCTGTTTCCCCTGGATTATGATCAATTTGAAGGCTCTATTAGATCAAAATAAGGAGGTTTTCAGGTCTGGAGACAGAGAAAAACTAGAAAGAGTTCAGCGAGACCTAAAGGTGAAGATAAGAGAGACCTAAGACAGCTTTTGGAGAAAACTGAAGAGAAAGTTCCAGGAGAACAGCACAAAAGACATGTTGGCTGGGATATAACAAATAGCAGGATTTGTAATAAAATACCACCTGCTGGGCGGTTCTTTGAAGAGGGCGAATAAGTTTAAGTGTTTTTAAATCGGGTCATTTTAGCTCTCTCCACTGATATTTTCCCCAACTGTCTTACTTCAGACCTACCTCCGAAGCCCCACATCCTCTCTGCCTTCACCTTCCCTTCCGCTGTCTTCTCTGTCAGCCACAGTGATCCCCCTGGGCTCCAGTCATCCCCCTAGCCCCCTTGTCACCTCAGGCTACTTCAGGCCACGCTCAATGAAAAGCTCGGAATGGTCAGGCCAGATTGTCTCAGTCCCAGGGTCCTTAAGAACTGTGCCACACATCTGTCTGTGGTGCTCCAACATTTCTTCAACCGTAACCTGAAGGTAACGAAGGTGCTAGTGCTATGGAAAACATCATGCCTGCTACTGGTACCAAAGATGAAGATACCATCTTCCCTCATAGACTACTGACCTGTGGCCCTCACATTCCTTGTGATGAAGGTCCTGGACAGGCTGTTTCTGGCCAATTTTAGTTCTCAAGTAAGTTTCTGTCTTGACACTCAGTAGCTTGCTTTCCAACCTCATCTACCTGCTGCAACAATCTCATTGTCACCTTGATGTATCTGGTGGCTCTGTCAGAATCACCCTCTTTCATTTCTCCAGTTTGTTCAACACCATCCAGCGGTGCTACTGAGTGAGAAACTACGTGTGGTGGGGATGGCCTTCCTACAACCTCATGGATCATTGACTAACTGACCAGCAGGCCACAGTACATTTAACTGGGTCAAGTTCTGTGGAGGTCAGCTGTGTTGGTTACCCACAGGGGATTGTGATGTCTCCATTCCTGTTCCCTTCATAGACTAATTTAATTATGACTCGGAGTCAATCCACCTGCAGAAATTCTCTGATAACTTTGCAGTTGTTGGTTGCATCAAGGACAGGATGAGTTGTCTTTACTTTCTTAGGAAGCTTGGATTTATCAACATGTGCAGCAAGATGTTGGAAGTGCTTCCAGTCTGTGGTGGCCAGCATGCTTCTCTATGCTGTTGTATACTGGGGTAGCAGCATTGGAGCTAGCAACGCCAACAAACTGAACAAGCTGATCAAAAACGAAGGCTCCATTATTGGCTGCAAACCGGACACTCAAGAAACTGTTGTGGGGAGCAGGAGGCTGAACAAACTGTTATCTACAGTGATTAAATCATGCTCTCCATCACTTGCTGTAAGAACAGCAAAGCTCCTTCTCTAGCAGGCTCAATCACCTCTGGTGTCACAGGGAGGGTGCCAGGAACTCTTTTCTAAACTAAGAAACTGAATAATCACATCTCTCATGTGAATACTGCCAATTTGCACGGTCCCTGTGTGTGTGTTGCCAATATTGTATATGTATTTTCTATTTATACATACACATATATATATATATATATATATATATATATATATATATATATATATATATATATACATAGACCCCCTTTGCCCAACCCAATTTTACATCACATTATAAATATCTCCATGAAAAAAACATAAGCATTTTTTTAATGTGATGCCTCACTGAATGTATTCCCCACAAAACATCATCTGTAAGAAATAAGAAAACTAATTCAGCTGAAGAAAAAAGTGTCGTTTCTTTTTAACATGTTGCCTCAAACGCCAACACTCATGGTCAACACTACAAGAAGTGCGATCTTTTTAAAACAGCAATGCATGTTTTGGCATTGCAGTTAAATTAATACATTTATTTTATTGCATAATTGTGACCATCACCAGCCCTCCCTAAGGAAGGGTGAGAAAGACTTTAATAAAGGGAGAATATAAAAAGAGAGGGCAGTGTTATACCTGGGTGAGGAGGAAGGGAACAGGGAAGAGGGAGTCAGGGTAGTCTGAAGAACATCATATGCTGCTTTTATTTTCTCATCGTTTTTGTTTTCAACATGGCTCGATGTTTTGATGTTTCAGTTAATCGTATTTTCAAATATTAAAGAAATTAGAAATATCTCAAGGAGTGTCATAAAATGCTCACTGATGCATATGCCATCATTGTTAATTAAAAAACAAAACAAATGTATTGAAATTAAAGTTGGTCTGTCTAAGATGTGAGGAAGAATTTGCAGTTTTTTTGGTGGGAAAATGTTAAATTCTCAGTTTTCAGTTTTATTCTACAAGTCCAAGATGGCAATGTGGGTTTAAAATAACTCACAGCCCAACCAACTGTCCTGCTGTCTGGCGGTTGAGGGAGATCCCTAAACCATACCACATACTGTGAACAATTCAGACTATAGCCTGTACCGCGGGTGATGGCTAATGCAATGACATTCATGCTTTTTTCAAAAGACATTAAAAGAAGCTTCGTACTCAGAATAAACTTTAGGAAATTAGCAAAACCAACTGTTTAAAAAACAAGCAGGAAAGTGTTTTATCACCTTTCAGCCACACTCTACAAATACTCATTTACACAAATCTCACCAATAATCCACACCTTATATACTGTATATTACATACCTTAAAAAGATTTAAAGATATACACAGTGCATATGGAAAGTATTCACAGTGCTTCGCTTTTCCCACATTTCATCATGTTACAGCCTTATTCCAAAAGGGATTCAATTCATTTTTTTCCTCAAAATTCTACACACAATACCCCATAATGACATGAAAAACATTTTTTTTTTTAAATGTTTGCAAATTTATTGGAAATAAAGAATGAAAATATAACATGTACATAAGTATTCACAGCCTTTGTTCAGTACTTTGTTGTGGCACCTTTGGCAGCAATTACGGCCTAAAGTCTTTTGGAATATGAAGCCACAAGCTTGGCACATCTATCTGTGGCCACGTTTTTAAGTTGTCATCATGGGGTATTATGTGTAGAATTTTGAGGAAAAAAGTGAATTTAATCCCTTTTGGAATAAGGCTGTAACATGATGACATGTGGGAAAAGCGAAGCGCTGTGAATACTTTCCGTATGCACTGTAATACAATATAAAGAACTAAATATACCCAATAAAGATAACTAAACCTACTATTATGATAGATAATATACTTTATTTGTTTTTCAATGAGGAAATAATGAAAATTAACATTGAACCTGAAATGCCTGTGTCTCTGTGTCCTGCATGACAGATGTATGTGACGTGCACTGTGCACGCCAAGGGCACGCATCTCGCAAAGCCAGTCCTGTCTCTGGGGTTCATGTGTCTGGCTCTCCTGACTGGTCTGAACCGCGTGGCTGAATATCGCAACCACTGGTCAGACGTCCTTGCTGGATTCTTCATCGGCAGTGCTATCGCCACTTTCCTGGTGAGACATCCCCATTTAGCATGTAGGAGTCACTACTGAAAAACACTGTAAGGAAAAGGAAAGTAAGAGATACACTTTCTGAAATCAATTACAGTCAGACTTTTAAAAATATATGGATATTAACTGCTTTGAACTCTGCGTGTACGCCACTACAGTAGATTTAAAACTGAAACGATAGATTGATTAATATTCACGTTGTACCTTCAGTGTGTCAAATTTGACTTATTTACTGTAAACAAACCTCTGTGTAAGCCTTGACTCAACTGTTTTATCATTGGTTGTGGATATATACAGTACACAGTGCCCTCCATGGTAAATGCAGTAAGAAAAGAGAGTGCGTAATAATGACTTTAAAGTGCCTAAAGAGGAAGTTATTGCTTTAAATGTTATGAAAACCATTTAAGGGCATGTTAGAGCCCGATATGTAACTACGACTCAAAATTGTTGTTGAAGAAAATGTAATAAAACCCGAAATATAATAACTGGTCAATAATGTAACAAAAGTGCTGAGCCCGAAATATGATAAAAAAAAATAAATAAAAAAAACTGTAATAAAACTCGAAATTTGAACTGTAATGAGTTGCTTAGCCCAAAATGTAACAACTTTATTAAATGTTTTCATATAAATGAAGGTAAGAAATAATCAATGTTCTCCAAAATAATATACCGGTATATAGAAACACACACACATATTTACGCATACGCATTTGTGTATAATACTATTCTCTACATCCATAAATCATTTTCTCATTTAGTTATTTAATGCAATTTTTACACTATAAGAGGGACAGCCCACCCCATAATGTACATTTTTAAAATAAATTACTTTTTGGGCTCAGCATCTTGTTACATTATTTACCAGTTATTATAATTTGGATTTTATTAAAAAAATTGTATTACTTCTTTAATTAGCTTATATAATCTGCTGTTTAGTTCTGTGGCACTGTTTTGGCACAAACTGAAACATCATCTAAGTCTTTTTCTCTTTGTGTCTTTGTGCTTTCCCAAAAAAACAGTTATTTTTGTAATTGATCAGTGAAGGAAAGGAGCTTCTAGATATTTTAGGATTATTACAACTTAGGTTATGTTTAAGTCAAAACAAGACACAACAAAAATAAATCAAAAATACTTGACGGGACGTGTAAACACTGAAGTGCGCATGATGTCTGTAACTGATCTAGAATAAAAAAGTAAAACCTTGACGGATTGTGTTTCACATCCAACAGAAGTTTGATTCCAATCTTTAAACAGCATGTATGAATATTTTCTGATTGCATGTTTTTACACTCTTAACTCATTGACTGCCAAAGACGTCTAAAGATGTTAATTGTGTTTTTCGGCTGGGGTTGCTAGGAGACGGTGTGACGAAGCACTCCTGTGAATATCGAGCTTGTACCATGATGTAGTGACCAACTGGTGACATGTAGGTGGCAGTAGCGCACCTTTGGATGAGAGAACAACTGTGATGGGCAGAGCTCAGAGGGAGAGGAAAGGAGTTTACCAGACAGAAAATGGCGCTACAAGAGTTGATGCTGAAGTTCCCAGCAGCTCACACTCGACCAGAGCATGTGTGGAACTAAGTGGACTATTGAGAGTGTCGTGATGGTGAGGTAAAATGATCAAAAAACGGGGCAAGCGGTGACACTCGGCATGTGCGGGAGGAGGAAGTTGCGCGTGGGGAGACTGATGGGGGGAGAGACTTGGAGGAATGCCAAAATACAGTAAGAAATCCAATCAGCTCTGACATAGATAGCAAAATAATAATAATGTTCCCATCAAAAGCTCGGTCTCAGTGTTGTTTTTATAGTTTTATAGAAGGAAACCAATGTTGAGGTGCCACTAAAGCAAAAAAAAAAATGCTTCATAGTCACTAATAGGTTTTTTCAGAAAAGGCCGTTTTTCTCAGGTTTTTGTCACAAACTGGCGATTTGTGTGAAACTTGCCTCTCGTAAACGAAACACGCTCGAAACAAAATTTCTGATGAAACTAGAGAGTCTAATCTTTCAAAATCTGGTTTCAGATTTCAGATTGTCATAGTACAAAACAATCTGTGAGTCTTAAAAAAAAAAATCAGTGAAAATCAAATAAAACGCCTGGCGATGTGGGGTTGGCTGCTCTGAAACGGGCTGGCAGTGAATGAGTTAAAAGTTTACAAAAGTCATGTACCCAACCTGCAGGCTTGTCTCATTATGAAACTTCTTCTCTCTGTAAATGTAAGTAAACATAGATCCTGCTGTGCCTTTAATGCTGCCGTGTGTGTGCGAGTCCTCGTCGACTTTTAATTACAGGCGAGTCACTTGTGCTTCGCAGGTTGTGTGCGTGGTTCACAACTTCAAGGGAAAATTACTGCTGAGCGACGAGTCGCCCGCCGAGCTGCCAACCAACCCCGGCGTGCTGAGTATGGGCAGAGTGGAGAGTCCTCTGGAGAAGTACATCGCCTCGCAGGTGATCACAGCATGGCATGAAAAACACATTTAGCAATTTAAGACTAAGATATTTCATATCTCTGTGTAATATCAGCAAGATAATTCATTTTTAATCAGTGGCTATTTCTATGTTTTACAAAACTTAAGAAAATATAGAAAATAAAGAACATGATATTAAGTTGGTGTGCAGTCCAACCAAAATTTAGGAGTAGACTTCTTGTAAATGTATTTATGAGACTATGACATCAGCAGATATCAGATATTTTTCAAAATAAAGCATCAAAATGTTTAGATTTGAGAAGGAAAAAAGATCTTAATTCTGTCTCAAACCTAAGGTAAAATAAATCATTCAGATATTAAAACAAGATATTTTGTATATAATATTAGTTAGTATTGGTCAGGGTTGGGGTCTATTTTAATTGTAATTGCGTAAAGGATAATTGATTACAATTATTGCATAATTACAGTTGTAATTTTAAAAAAATCTGTTGCTGTCGTAATCTTAATTCAATTGTAATTGAGTTTAGATAAGTGACTTGTATTTGTAATTGCCATTCAAAATTTTATAAAAATTGTCAATTGTAATTTCACGTAAAACTGGCATAATGTTACAGTTCTGTGTACAGTTATACACATATGTAGTTAACAATTATTAAAATATGTTTAGTAGATAGATAGATTTTATTGTTTGTCCTAAAACAGTGACAGAAATGCCTCTGTCACACATTCACCACAATAAAACACATTCACCACAATAAAACACATTCACCACAATAAAACACATTCACCACAATAAAACACATTCAGCACAATAAAACACATTTACCACAATAAAACACATTCAGCACAATAAAACACATTCACCACAATAAAACACATTTACCACAATAAAACACATTCACCACAATGAAACACATTCACCACAATAAAACACATTCAGCACAATAAAACACATTCACCACAATAAAACACATTCACCACAATAAAACACATTTACCACAATAAAACACATTCAGCACAATAAAACACATAAAATTAAGTACGTATCAAGCTTTCCCACAAAAAAAAAGCTGAGATACCCACACTAAAAATATTAAAACCTATATTTTCATTGATTCGGAACCCTAACAAGGTAACCAATAGATAGGAAATAAATCAGATGATATATATATATATATATATATATATATATATAAAAACAATATATATTTGTTTTTAGTGCATTTTACAGCTGATTTAGTAGCTGTTAACATAAGGGATGCTAACAGAAAGCTGACACAAGAGGAAGGTGAACTTTTAGGTATTTATTTTAGTAATTTATTTGTTATTGGGATAAAAATGCTGGTAACTGTAATCATGATGCAATTGTAATTGAATATGGATAATTGAAGACGTAATTGTAACTGAAAAATGTAATTGATCCCAACCCTGATACTGGTACAGGAATTTAAACATGGTGCATCTCTTCATATGGTATTCAGTAAGATGTGGTTGTCCATTTCTAAAAATCTTAATGTCTATATAGCTTTAATATATATATATATATATATATATATATATATATATATATATATATATATATATACTGTACATTTGAAGAAGCTGAGTTTCCTTTTAAATTGAGCAGCCGTATTAAGGAACATGGGAATGGGCAACCAGCAGTGCTGTCATCCACCCCATTGAACCCTTATGGGAAAAGCTTGGGTTGTGATGTTTGTGCCAGAGACTAACAGCATCATGTTTGCTGACAAATGCTGGTTGTTGAATGTGGTGCCATCAACACTATAGTGTGAGCAGGCTGGTGACCAGCATGAGGAGGAGCTGTCAGGCTGTTGTTGCCATGTTTGGTTCTTCCACACAGCACTGATGCTGACTAAATAGCCAAAATGTCTTGTTTTCTTTAGACTTTAATCAGATCATCCACCAAACAACAAAGACAATCTGTTTGGCAAATTCCTCATGGGCTCATCCCACAAATGCATTTTTCTCACAATGTGGCACCACTTAATGAAATATTCACTCTTTTCAGGAGTTTGAGATTCATCAGCAAAAAGCTTTGTTAAAACCAAATACATAATCATCAGATTGATACTTTAAATTATGCTGATGGAGAAGTTCTGACAAAACTCTTGATTATTCATGAACAGCTAATGCCAGCATTTGTTTCCCATGATAAAAACGCTCGCTCTGCTGCTGCTGCAGGAAACGGATGACGACGAGGACGACGGGTCCTCCAACATAAAAGAACACCTGCAGAAGTTCCAGCTCTGGCTGCAGGGCGTCAAGCAGCGCCTGCTTAAAAAAAGGCAACTTCTCAGCAGTGGTTTGAGATGTGTGATCTTTATAACATATGGATGACTTGGATCCATAGCTTTACTGAAACTTCTTTACTCTTTGTGTGACATTACTAGCTGTTAATGTGCTGACTCATATTACTAATCACCTTATCAACTCTTCTTTTTCTCTTTCCATTGAATTGGGGTTTTCCTCTTTTTTGAAGGTTGTTTGCTTTTAACTTAAAGAACAAAGTCGTATACAAGCTTATTGTGTAGCAACCCGTCCTCTTAAAGCTTTTTTTTTTTAAAAATAGTTCATTCTTTTTTTTAATACTTTATTGCATTAATTAACAAACAAAATTTCATTTTCACAAACAACTGTCATCAAAAGTACATTGCATTTTTTTTTTTTTACAAAACAGAACAGGACAGAAAAACCAAAGAAAACAATGTACAAAAAAATGAAAGCGCTTTCGAAAACGCCCAATTTCATTCTTAGCTATTTCGACATTTTGATAGAGGTGAAAACTCGACATCAATCCACCAAATTTGAATGTAGTCATAACTTATTTAAACTGTATAGGATTTTTTGAAAGTCGCAAATGGGCTTTCCAACGTTAATTTCCAAAAATCGCTGAGTCAGCAATCTGGAACGTGCTTCTCGTGTCTAATACTGATGAATTAATTACAAAGTCCCTAATTAATTAGATTTTTTTTTTTTTTTTTTTAATTGAGTCCCACCAAAAATAATTACATTACAATAGTAGCTTACCACCAGTGTGTGTGGAGTGAAAGAATAATGCTATGTTAAAAGCTTAGGTGTTAGTGAAAGACGCTGTATAAATCCAATACATTATTATTATTATTATTATTATTATTATTATTATTATTAATAATAATAATAATAATAATAATAATAATAATAATAATAACCTGATTTAATGGAAAAACCATACATCCTCTTTATCCCCTTTTTCTGATCCGGGTCAGGGACTTATCTTAGCTTACTCTGGGGAAATGCTACATTAAATACAGCTTATAAAATATTCCTTTTTGTCATTTTCAACTAATGATTAGGTTTGTTTTCTAAAGTATTTTTTTTTTTTCTTTATTGAAAATATTAGTAGCATATTTGATTTTAGGGGGGAAATCATGAACCTATCTTTGGAGTATTTGTTTTGCAGTTTTCTGAGGTAATTGTTTGACCTGAGAATCAGGTGAAAATGTTGCCACGATTTTCTATTCCAAGCTATCAGAATCAATTTGCTGTGTTATAACTTTTAACGTCTCCAGACATGTTTCTGTACATTATTAATGAAGTGGCAGTAAACCTGAATACCAATCCTGGAAACACATTTGAATGTGAAATGACAGCCGTGACCGTGAGTCGGTGACAAAGACACTCCTTCACCGCTGAGACTTTATGTCTAATGTAGTTTGGAAGTTTCACTTTGTTCAGACAAAGTCAAAGAGCAGAATGGTGGTTCATTATAGTGGATCAAGAACCCTGAGATTAATCCTGAGGGAAACTTAATTTGAAATTATTAGTCACCTTAATAGAGACATTTCTCTTGATATTACATAGGTTGACTTAGTTTTAAACTGCACAACATGCAGTTTACCATAATAAATGTGTACTGTTTATTGACAAACCAGCTAATTCTAGCTTGCACCTTTCGCTTAGCAGTCACACATAAAAGTTACTTTATTGAAATCTGTTATAACGTTTGCTTTGAGCAGTGGACAGTTTCGCTTCTAAGCTAATAAATGTTAATTGTATTCAGTTAAACAGAAAACTTAAAAGCACATATTGCCTTACATTGCATCATTGTGTTAGCTAGCTGTTGGCTAGGCAGCTAAAAGCTTTTCCCAAGCTGAAATCTAGCAAAGCCTTTCCCTCTCCATAGCCAAACAGTTAAAACATAACCTCAGAATGTTTCTAGAATTGCTGGCTAGAATTAATAGCTAGTTTGCTAACCAACGACTATGTGTTCACATAGTCGTTGGTTAGCAAACTAGCCATGCTAGTAACGTGATTGAAAAGGTCTTTGGACTCATTTGTCCTGTGTTGGAGCCTGTTGCATTTGGTGGTGTTGATGCTGATGAGAAAAAAGGTGGTCTAGAAGAAATCTTTGGGACAACTGAATTGCAAATATTATGACAGATGATATTATACAATCAGAGTCCAAAAACAGGGTGTCAAAACCTTCTGAGAGCAGCTGGCCAGATCATTGCAAAAACACGGCAATTTCTGCAAACTCTAAGGCATTTCCCAGCAAGCGAGTAGCCTATATATCAAATCTCTAATGCTGTGTTCACACCGAATGCATCTTCTGCGGCGGTGGACACATCTGCCGCACGAAACGTACCACAGGATAAACAAATGACCCCATTTGCTTCATACACGCATCTGAAGCGAAGCAACGCCCACCAGCGACACATCCAACTCGGTGAGTTTCACTGCCTTCTGAAGCGAGGAGCTGCGCTTTTTTTTCTCCTCACATAAACATAAACCACCAGTGAAAAAAGCCGTTGTGATTAGCGGCTAATGCTGTCCTAGCTCAGTGCCAATATTCAAAGATGAAAACTACAGAGAGAACTTTTACCTGCTACTTCCACCTCCCCGCTGATTCTCCTCCACGCCAAATCCTTCCGAGTCCGGTCCCGGTTATAAAGGCCGTGTCATGCAGCTCCAGGTGGTCACACACAGCTTCTACTCCATGGTTGAATAGGTGAACAGACCTGTGTCCGTGTTGACGTCCTGACGTCATAGTCAACAAGGACTCTGATTGGCTTTCGTCATGCAAAACAGCCGCAGGAGTTCAATATTTTCAACTCTTGCGAATGTGTGGATATGCGTGAAATCGGGAGCGCGCTCACACGGCCAAAGCACTTGATGTAGGGGTCGCACCGCACTGCCGCACTGGAAAGATTTCGTATCTGGGCCGCAGCTATCCATTGACTTTGTATGTAATCTGGACGTACAGACATTTCGTGACGCATCTGGTGTGAACATCAGTGAAACAGGGAGCTTGTTGTCTTCACCCGTCAAGGTAAACTGACTCAAAAATGAAGGCCCCTAAGCTCTTTGCTGTGATGTATTGAAAACAGTTAACCTTTGTTCAGTAAATATAAACCTTTTAATATCAAGATGTTAAATACTTTGATACACTTCAAGCCGTATTTATTTAAAGCACAGTATTCAGGTAATGAAAATATGGCAGTTCATAATTCTAGCTCATCTTTTTATTTTAAAATTTGGTATACAATGTTAATTTATCACATTAGGTCTGCAGTGAAAGTCACATCACCCGATACTCATCCTACTTTCACTGATCATTAGATAGTGATCGGCTTTAAAATTCTTGATCAGAGCTTTTATGATCCAAACATCTCTGATTTTAATCATTTTTGGGTGTATTTCCGCTTTAGTTGTTGCCTGCAGTCAGTTCTTATCGGTACGAGTCGAAGCCAGCAACAAAGTCTTGTAAACAGCAGTTTGAGGAGGTCCCTGTAAAACGGATTAAACGTTGGAGCTGGAAGGCCAAGTTTTGGCATCATTAGAAATAAAAGGAGGAGGAGCAGACTGTGGAGAACTATGAGAAGGCTTTGACCTACTTCAGCAATGCTCCGTTATCAACAAACAATCCATGAAAAGCACCTGGAAACATCTTGTTAGCTTTTAAGTGTTGTTTGATGTGGAGGTGCTTGAGATCAGAAGTTTTTAGATGAAATGTAAAATATCTGCTAGGAACATTTCAAAACTTGCGTTATTTAATAACAAAATCCCTTTTTTAATTTTCTTTTTCACATTCTGCTTGGCCTTGACTGGCTTTTCATAAAATCTGTAGACTGTACAATGGCCGAACTTAAAAACAAGCAGAAATGAATAAAGTAGCATGCAGGGAAAAAGGTGAAACATTGAAGGAGATGGCCGACGATCAACATCACACAAGCCGTTTTAGCCCCACCCACAATACAACCAAAACACTGAGCCACAAATCAATCACTTTTGATAGCATGTGGTACTACGTGTTCTGCAAAAATATATGTATTCATACGTGATGAACACTCATGCTCACTTGTATTTTTGAAATTGAGAAAAAAAAAGCATTGTCTCCTCTATCAGTGAATGTGCATCACATGTTTTAAATCAGGGGTTCTCAAACTTGGGGTTGTGAGTCACTGGGAAGGGGTCGCCAGATAGATGCCTTTAAGAAACTAAAACCATTTTTTGAACAATTTGAGCTTGTTTTTTTTTTTTATTTTTTTTTTATTTTTATTATTTTTACCCTTTTTCTGCAACGACACCAAACCGTTGAAGATAGGATAACCACATTCGGTGTGTGGCTTCAGGGTATCAATACCTTGATTGAGTTCGAAAATGAGAAGCGCGCAAATATTTTTATGTCTTCTTGTTCCTGAATAAAACAAGGATTTACATCTTTGAGATGACTATATACAATGGAGCAAATAATACTGAACTTCCTGGATAACAGTGGATATTATTCAGATGAATAAATAAATAAATGTGGTTATCACAGATTCATAGAACAATGGACCATCATTTTGTTGACTTTATGGATGGGTCCCAAAAAGCTCTCCCCTTTCTTCCCCCTTACAGATGGTCGAGTGCTGAAAAGTTTCAGAACCACTGTTTTAAATGACATCTCAGTTTACACTCTGCAATGTTTTTACTTGTGATACATGATAATTAACTACTACAACTCCTGTTGTTTTGTATTTGGCAATAATGAAAAAAAACATTTTTACTTAATCTCAAATACGGTGATTGATTATTTACAAAATTTAACAAATTTTACGCTGTACTTAGACTGTATGTAGGTTTTCTTTTTTTTCCTTTTTTGTAATGGTAACTATTGGAAGCAGATGCTTCAATAGCCAACAAAATCTCTACTTCAAGGTCCCATGTCACCCTCTAACTAACAACTGAGGGAATCAATGAAAAAAACACTTTGGGCATGTGTATGAAGCCCAAATAGCACTTTTATCATGTTTAAAGCACAGAAAAGTTGATTTGGCTTAACATGGGCCCTTTAACTAATAGTGCAAAATATCGCAAATGTAATGTAGTTCAACATACTATTGAGTTCTAGAAATGGTATACATTACAAGTTTAAAGGAAGTACAGAAAAATGCACAAACTGCATGTTTTATTCCTTAAGAAGTAAAGCTGTAGTGCCAGCTTAATGCTTGATGAAACTGTTGCTGAGTTGCAGGTTTATTCATTTTATTCAGAAGGATGATGTCAATTAGAGCTGAGTCATGGTCTTACTTTAACTTACCAGAAAACACAACACGGGCCGTACAGGATAAAAAAAGGTACTCAAGATGAAAGGGTGAATAAAACTACAATAACGATACATATCAGCTCCATGGTTATTAATTTAGCAAACAGCAAAACTAGCTCCTAAAAACGACAGCAATGACTTCAATCTGCTGCAAATGTGTCAGTTTTTTGTTGTTGTCTGCATTAATTGTTAAAGGTTAACATTACATATTGTACAGGTAATGTTTCATTCTTGCAACAACAAAAAAATGTAAATGATGCATTTATCAAATTTCAACAGCCCTTCTAAGGTAAACCTTGTTAAAGGGGAAAATATAAAAAGAGATGGCAGTGTCACACCCTAGTGGGGGGGACAAGGGAAATGTAGGATTAGGAAGGATTAGAGCGAAGTCCTTTTTTTTTGCTGAAAGTATAATGTGATGTTATTATTGTGCAGTAGTAATACGCTGTGCCAGTGTAGTGAAAGGAGTGGTTTGTAACTCAAAGTTCATCTAATAAGCAAAACCGAAGGAAACCGAGTGCGAATCAAAGGAAATCCACAACCAAAAGTACTCACTGAAAATAACTGAAGACTGACTGAATAACTCACTGACCAAAAATCCAACAAAATGATGACAGGGACAGGAAGGAGTGACAATCCAACCGATGCTTCAACGCTCGACGTTCAGATGCTCTTTAAATAGTGAAGGGAAGCAATCAGAATCAGAATCAGAAATGTTTTTAATGGCCATGTACAGTTTTAAGGACAGTACAAGGAATTTGTCTTGGTAGTTGGTGCACAAAACAAACAACAACAAAAAATAAAAAAAACAAAGACCAACCCAGCAACAATAATAATAATAATAATGATAAATATAAAGGATGAGGGATAAATAAAGGATAGATAGAGAATAAAGGATAAATAGGATATATATATATATATATATATATATATATACAGTGCAGCAGATAATGTCATCATGGAGGTGGTGATCGGGTGGGGGGGGGGTTCAGTGGGTGACTTGGGGTGTGTTCATGTGGATGGTGGCAGAGGGAAAGAAGATGTTTTTGTGTCTAGAGGTTCTGGTCCTGATGGGGAGAGAGCTTCTGTAAGCAGCTGTGGTGAGACTGTAGCTTTGATGTGGGGGTTGAAGGTGTTGGAGTGAGGCTGGTCAGAGGTGTGAGGGGGGTTGGAGTCAGGTCTGTCCCATTGTCTGTCAAATCTACAATAGAAGTTATTCAGACTGTTGGCCAGGCAGAGGTCGTTAGCAGCAGCAGGGGCTCTGGGCTTGTAGTATGTAATTTGCCTGAGCCCTCTCCAGACAGAAGCTGAGTCATTTGCAGAGAACTGATGTTGTAGCTTCTCTGAGTACAAACGTTTGGCTTTTCTCACCTCCTTTCCAAACGTGTACTTCGACTGTCTGTACCTGGCTCTGTCTCCACTCCTGAAAGCGACCTCTTTGTCTGCCCTCAGCCCTCTGAGCTTAGCTGTGAACCAGGGTTTGTCATTGTTATAACTCACCCTGGTCTTTGATGGAATGCAGCTGTCCTCACAGAAGCTGATGTAGGACGTCACAGCGTCTGTAAACTCATCCAGAGAACTGTTCGCAGACCTGAAAACATCCCAGTCAGTACAGTCCAAACACTCCTGGAGTTTCTCCACTGCTTCACTGGACCACTGTTTAGATTCCTTCACCACAGGTTTACAGAGCTTCAGCCTCTGTCTGTATGAAGGAATCAGGTGGACCATCACATGGTCCGATAGGCCCAGTGCAGCACGGGAAACGGCGTGATAAGCACTGCTCAGTGTGGTGTAACAGTGATCCAGTGTCTTCTCCTCTCTGGTCGGACATTTAATTAATTGTCTATATTTGGGGAGCTGGTGTGAGAGGTTACCTTTATTAAAGTCACCAAGCACAATGATAAAAGAGTCCGGGTAGGTCCGCTCCATGCACAGGATCTGGTCGGCGAGTGTGCGCTGTGCCTCGCGCACATCAGCTGACAGTGGGATGTACACACCAACCAGGATGAATGAAGCGAACTCACGGGGAGAATAGAAGGGTTTGCTGTTGATAATAAAGGATTCCAGGTGAGGAGAGCAGTGCTGAAGGATCACTGTCACGTCGTTACACCAGTTGCTGTTCACATAAAAGCAGATTCCTCCACCTTTCCTCTTCCCGGTGAGCTCCGCGTCTCGGTCGAGGCACACTTGAGGAGAAACAAGACGGAGCGTAATCATTCTCAGCTCATACTTGAAAAAAAAGACAGAGGTCCTCGTTGATTAACTGTTTGTACGTTCAGATGTAAGCCAGTCTGACTAGTCTAATACCAGGGATTTATGCTTTTAGGCTGTGGATGAGTAAGTTTTCATTTAAACCATCATTTGCAGTTACTGATAATTTCATTCAAACCTGAGCCTCCGATACGGAAACGCTGTTCAGTGCCTCCGTTGTTCTCTTCCACAGAGCATTTAAATGAGCTAGTTAAATTGTAGTTTAGGAAAATAAGGAAAATAACATCTTAGTTTTTCTGTGAGAATGTTGATTTTCATCTCGGAAACGTTTCTTTCCGCTGCCACGGCGGGTGTTTCCTCCTTATCCCGTCGAGGGTCACGGGGAACAGCTATACCTTCGACGAAAGTCTGCGTGACTTCACTGCCTTGCACTTTTGAAACTCGGAGGAGCCACTTGCGTTATTATTCTCTGGCGCCGCCATCTTTGTTTCGGCGCACATATTTTGCGTCAACTTATTGAAACCAAATAAAATCCCAATTAACAGACAGCCCAACCAGGACTTGAAACCACAATTTAGATGTTACAAGTTCAAAATGAACCCAATGTGCTGTTAAACCTACAGAACATATGCAGTAGAGTGCTGTATCTTTATTCATCCTGCAGTGGGTAAATTTACTGTCATGGCAGCTCAATTGAAAAGTGTAATGAAAAAGACAACAGAAGGCAACACACAAAAAAAAACCTGAAAGACGCCCAAAAAATAGTGCAATGAAGATAAAATAAACAATAAAACAAAAGAAAAATAGAAATAGAAAAAAATATATGAAGTATATGTGATATTTACAAGCGGGACAAAGGAGATATATTTACATAATTACAGACAGTACAAGGAGAGATGCCCTAGACTGTTTTATTGTACAGTCATACAGCGGTGGGAATGAATGACCTGCGGTAGCGCTCAGTCAGTACAAGAAAAGATCATAATACACTGTTAAAGTGGCATCAAACACAAAATGAAAATGATTAAAATGTGCATATTTATTCTCGAATACAATAATAATAGAACTGTGTGGGTGTGTGTGCGTGTTTGAAGGTTTGTCAAATTGGAATTTCCATCAACTACTTAATAATGTGAAAATGTTTGTTCTGGTGTAGAAATAGGTTTGTTTTCCTAACTGTTTGTGTTTTCTGTTTTAAAGCAGAATCACATCACCTTCGCTGAAGTCACATGATGTGGAGTCAGCTGTGTTGCAGACCCATTGGACGTCCACGCTCTTCACAATCCAATCCAAGTAACCCAAGTGGCGCACTGAAGTCCTTTATTGTGCGTGAATGTGCGTGTGTGTGTTGTCCGTTGTTGTCATTACATTATTCTTGTAATCGTGTAAATAGAAATAAATGAGGACGGGTTTCTGATTTTAAATCTATGCACTGACTTGGAATCCTCATCGGACCCGTCTCTCTGAGTCAGGCTGTTTTTGTGGAAACTCAAGCAGATCACATCAAGATAACAACAAGTTCTCAAAAGATGACTTACGTGATGTTTGTATGTTTTATGTGAAAGAGACGAGACAAGAGTTAAGTCTCAGAAAGCTGAGAGTGTTCAAACCAAGTATTTTTTTCAAGTCAAATAAAGAGATAATGCATCAGTGACTACTTGGCCCTCATAAATATAACTGGTTTGGTTCTTGGACTTTGGTCATAGATTCCAGGGCTGATTTTCTCATGTTTGGTTGTATTTTTTTTTCTATTTAGAAAAGTCTGCATTTATATGTGTTATCACACAGCCGACTGACATCATGTAATTTTTCATGCTTGGTAACACGATTTCCTCAAATGTTTTTGTGCTGCGCGACATGCTTTTTTTTTCCTGTTGTACACTATTTTGTGGTCAACAGTGGTGTAGTGGTTAGCACGTTCACCTCACAGCAGGGAGGCCCTGGGGTGGACATTTGGGCCCCACAATCCAAACATGACTGTTAGGTTAATTGGTGATAGACTGGCACCCTGCCCAGGGTGTACCCTGTGCCTAGAGCCTGATGATAGCTGGGGATAGGCACCAGCAGACCCCCGCAACCCTGTAAAGGAGCAAACTGGTTTGGAAATGGATCAGTGGACACCAATGATTTATGTTAAGTTGCTTAGAACGAATTGCAATTGTTGAATACAATGTGAGTAATTGCACAAAATAATTTCTGTGTCCAGCAGCACAAGTAACAATGCAGAAGTGATGTCAGCGCATGAAAAAAGTTCTGTGACAATGTGTCACCTTCCCCCCCATGTTTTATCATGAGTACGGTGTATATTTTAGGACAACCTCAGGTCTCAGAGTGAGGTATGGGGTATCAGGAAAATTTCCGTCATTTATCAGACCAAACTGACTCTTGACTCAGCAAAACTTCTATCGGATGAAACGCCGTCAAATGACACGGCTTCACTGCGCAAACCAAACACCGTCAGACTCAAAACACGACACGGCGTTTTATTTTGAAGGAACTGGATGAACACATGATGAAGTTGAAAAGCCGTTCTCTTCTTTTATTTTTGAAAAGTTAAGATACATCAACGTATTGTTTGATTCATGAATACAAAGTTAAAGGGGACATATTATACCCTTTTTTCACCTTTTAAAACAGTTCTTTGTGGTCTAAATGACATATCTATGCTGGGGTTAGGTCAAAACATAACTTGAATCAAGCAACGGGCGATATTTATGACCCTGTATAATCCAGCTCCTTCAGAGCGCTCTGTTTTGGGAGGTGTGTCCCTGGAGTTGCAAAGACTTCCACCTCCCCTGGCCCCTCTCTTCCGCGGGGTGGCACACACACTAAAGGTGCATTCACACCAAACACGACTGAAGTGACAAGATTACATTCAAAATCAATGTAAATGACGCAATTTCAAGCGAACTCCCTTCGAACGACCCGACTTGCGTGATTCTTGCGACTATGTCGCTCAAACTTTGAACTTTTCAAGCGTAATTCACTGTCTGTAGAGTTGAGGCAGCAGCCCCTCCCTCCCGCAACAGTGACACGGCTGCAGCGGCTGTACACTTCCTCAACTTACCGGTGCAAAATTAAAGCAGTTAACTTTTTGAATAAGCCTACATTCTGTGTGAACTCATCCTTTCGTAACTCTGTAAGTTGATCATTTAAACTGTAAAAGCGGCGCTGTCTATGATAAGTGATGTAAACATACGGCCAGAGAAGAAGTGATCAGCACTCTCTCCTGTCACCGGCTCCGCACACACACACACACACACATACACACACACTGTTCCCTGGTCATCGTGTTACTTGAACAATGCAGTGATGGAGTGACTGAAACGCACCACTATGTTCAAGCGACTCATCACTGGCGATTGAAGTGACTGCAGTCGCTACAGTCGCATTCGGTGTGAACGCATGCACCTTCACAAGCAAAAAAAAAAAAAAAATGGCGACTTTTGCGAAGGTTTTCATCAGGTTGTGGGTGGAGTCCATGGGTGGAGATGCCAGCGGAGGGGAGGGTATTTTCTTTCCTGATTTAGCTTGTGACATCACAAACTTAGAAAATTTGAAACTGAGAAAATATCTCTGTGTTGTAAGACCACAAACAAAGGACTGGATGGGTTTATTTCACATTTTGTGTGACGATGGACACTCAAGTTACCTCATATGTGTTCAAAAACTCAGCAAAAGTGGATTTTTCATAATATGTCCCCTTTAAATGAAACGTTGATATATCGTAACCTTTAGAAATAAATCAAAATTAACAGCTTTCAACTTACTCTCACATCCAAAGCAGCACATATTGATGATGTCGTGTATTTCCGGTTTCTTCAAAATACAACGTCATGTCGTGTTTTACAGCCTGAGGTGGTTGTATTTGAGGCCGTTTGGTTGATGACTTTCATTTTGCATGAAATGCATCTCTCATGCAACAAATAATTCTCAGTCAGGAGTGGTGAAGGAAAAGATCTTTGGTATTTTGTCTAGAAGGAATATGTTGGTGTTATTATTTAGTTTTATAGTAGTTATTGATAGATCTACAGTGATCAAAGACAGAAAATGAAACAGTCAACATGGACATTTGTAAAGATTGTCGCTGTCTTTACCACTCAGTGTTCAGAACATCAACTGCTGCTACTGATTATGAGCTGAGAGGAGTTTGCATGTATTTGAAGGAGCCAGTCACTGAACGCCCCCTGTAGCGCTGACCAGAGGATTGGTGAAATATTCTCACGCTTCGTGGCAAAGGCTGTGATGTTAATAATAAAAGGAGCAGAGCACGGCTTCAAAAACAGACCCCAAGGACGTATTATGATGACATCATCTACAGAGAGCTTATTAAACTGAGATCGCCATGGCAACGCAATAGCATGTCATCTCCTTATCTACATGGACATTTTTTGAATTAGACAATAGCTGCAGCAGGAGAATGGGTTGGAAATTTCTTTTTTTTTTAACCCATAAGCCTACAAAAATATATAAGGACTGTCATCCTTCATGTTTGTAATCTGCGTAAATTCTGCTCATTGTGTTTGTTTGTTTTTTCAGAGTAGATCCATCCATTAGACGAGATTCATCTTTGACTTATGCCAATTTAATTAGTTGTTCACTACCTGTTAATTATCTCCAAAATGAATAAATCAGGACCTGCACATTAGCTCCACAGTCTAAGTTACTGTGCTTTAGAATGTGACTCAGGCAGAGAGTGAAGTGACAGAATAGTACAAAACATATTTTGTTAGAACATTTTTATAACAAATAGTGGTGAGGATCAGCTTAGGTGTTGGAATCTGATCACTCCCAGGTTTTTGCTGATCTTCCACTGGGTGTAGATTAAAAAAAAATGCTTTGATTATGGGCGTTGCTCCAAGAGTAGTTAAGACACGCCCAGTCACAGCAGCCCCACCCCCACGGCGCTGCACAGTTCCTCATGGAGCTGTCAATCAATGCTCACTGAGGGCTGTGAGAGGAGGAAACCTAGTCCCTCCTCCCCATCTTCTATAGGAGGGGTGATATCGCTGATCTAATCTCAGCCAATAGAAACATTCCTTTGCAATAGCCGGCGTTCAACCGAAAAAGGGCAGTCATTGACATTTTACAACTAAAAATGCAACATTTTAGTACTTTGACTAAAATGTGAAGAGTGGGATAGGATCAAGAAACTCAGTTACTTAATACCAAATAATATTCAGTGGAAAAAAAGTGGTTTTAGGGTGTACTTACACTGTGTTGGAACAGTAAAGAGTTCTAATAAAGAGTTGGGGTTCTGTCCAGTGGGATTTCACCCACTATAAATCTGAGGATTCAGTCATGGATGTAATGGGAGGATGGTGTGGGTTAATGGATCAAATGCAAAGAGAAAAAAGTGAGAAAACCTCAGAGGAAGAATAAGAGTCAACATGTTGCTTAAAAAAAAAAAAAAAAAAAGTTGTTTTTTAACCAATAGTCTGACATTTATAACCAAACTTTTAAAAATAGATCATCTTTAAGCTTTAAGCTTTTTATTTCATTGATATTTTCATCGATATGTCTGTGTATGTCTCTCTGTGTGAGTGTGTTATCTTTTAATCAGATAATGCTGTATTCTCATGTAAACCCTCAGCTTCCCATTGCATCAGACAATCATCTTTCTCAATCTCTCTGTGATGTCAAACCCAGGCTGTATCATGACTCGCTATTTTTTTATTCCCTCATTGTCTCGTAATAGCATTTCAAAGCCAGTACATACAGCTTGGGGGTCGGAATACAATTAGTGATAGAGTTTTAACATTTAATCCTTTCTTTCTTTCTTTCATTTGCCTTCAATTAGTAATCATAACCTGTCATCAATTTCAAGAATATATCAAAGGCTGATTTTAGACGCTCACGATCCCATTTTGCAGCTGTTTGATGTGACGACTTTGATCAGTTTTTGAACTTTTTGAACACTAACTGAGCATGAATCGTTCTGTTTTCCCTGCAGTTACAAAATACCCATGCTTTTATTTAACTTTAACTTTTGACATACTTACTCTGGTTATGACCTTTTTCTCCCTTCCCATTGTACCCTCGACGATATACGTCTGGTGATGATTTCATATTGCAATATCTTGTTGCCCACCTTTATATAGATATTTAATGTAATAATATGATGTAATATTTCAACTTTTAAATATTTCAGCAAAATGTGAATATTGAAACATGTTTTCATGTTTATTCCAGTGTTTTTTAAACCACAGGGAATTTTCTAACGTTTTCACAGGATGGACATTACCGTACTAAAAGAAGGTAAAAACGCGCCCCTCAAATGTAATGAAATACAATATTTAAATCTGTGTACATCTACTGTATTATGTTCTTGGAGATAACAGACCTTTTGCTACTTAAACGTCATTATCTACTGCAGGGGTTCTCAACCTTGGGTTCAGGGCCCCATTTGGGGTCACGACTCGCGAGACACTGGGAGGGGGTCCCCAGAGGTCTTAAGGAAACTGCATTTTTTTCATGATTTGGGCACATTATTTTTGCATTTTTTTTTTTTTAAATTACACCAAACTTGCCATATTTTAACCTATATTTTTATAATTTTCTTGCCATATTTTTTTTTAATCTTTTTAATGCATTTTTGCTACATTATTTGCATTTCTGCCACTTTTAATGCCTTTTCTACACATTTTTTCCACTTTCAAGACATTTTTGTATTACAAATCCTTTCCACCACTGTTCCCACCTAATGTCTCATATGTTGACGCATTGTCACTTTTAATATCTTTTTACCATATTTCATGCTTATTTTTGCCAATTTAACCACGTTTACAATTTATCATGCCTACTATTTACCAGTTTAAACTAATTGTTCCAATATTGACACTTTGAACCCTTTTTACAATGTTTTTCTGTCTGTTTTTGGCCACTCTGATCTGCAACTTTTTATTTCTGATTAAAACAAGGATGTGCATCTTTAAAATCACTACACTATGGTGTAAATAGTAATAAGTTTCCTGGATAACAGTGGATATTATTCAGATAAATGTGGTTATCACAGATTTATATATTATTTTATATTCATTTTGCTGACTTTATGGATGGCCCCCCAAAAAGCCTCCCCTTTATTCCCCCTTATAGATAACCCTGTCTACACATGACTGTTCTTCAATGTTAATGTCTGTGTTCAGCCACCTTCGGGTACAGTGGGGGTCCCCACTCTCTGGCACCTTTATTTTGGGGGTTGCGGGCTGAAAAGGTTGAGAACCACTGCTCTACTGCTTTGTAGATTTAAGTTGTTTGTATCACATATTTTTCTCCTGTAGCAAACACCTGTAAAATGATTTCATCACAAAAGCATCCAACAGCAGGTACACATCATTTTCTCGTATTTATTCTATTTTTGTAAGACGAAGAAGAAGAAGAAAAAAAAAAAGCAAATATACATTTAGGCAAGAATATGTAAATAAATAAATCAAATGATTCATTCAACCAATTCCTCTAATATCTATGGTAGATATCACAGGTGCTGGAAACCAGTTCACCATATATTCAGGTCTTCAAATAAGAATTCATTTTCAAAATGTATGTTATTAGCTAGTATAATTTTTAGTGGAATGAAAGCAATGTGTAAAGCATATATGCTTAAAGGGGAAGTGAAATACAAGTGCTCGTGATTAGAGACTATTCTGGTC
Organism: Gouania willdenowi; assembly: GCF_900634775.1. Classification (NCBI taxonomy): domain Eukaryota; kingdom Metazoa; phylum Chordata; class Actinopteri; order Blenniiformes; family Gobiesocidae; genus Gouania; species Gouania willdenowi. Next base: position 10,440,366 of record NC_041063.1, on the reverse strand, counting down.
TGTTGTAAACATTGTGTGTGCTTTAAAGCAAGTTCATATATACTGTATATATACGTTCATTTATATGAAAATATCCATTATTTCATTTACTTTTATGTACCGCATGTAAACTATAATATTTCACCATTTTGGCCATGATGTTACAGGCTTGACTGTTATTACCCAGCAGCATTCCACTACTTGGTTGACAGTCACCGGTTCGTTTAGCATAGCATAGCATAGCATAGCATAGCATAGCATAGCATAGCATAGCATAGCATAACATAGTTTAGTATAGCTTAGCTTAGTTTAATTTAGTTTAGCTTAGCTTAGCATAGCTTAGTTTAGCTTAGCATAGCATAGCATAGCATAGCATAGCATAGCATAGCATAGCATAGCTTGGTTTAGTATAGCTTAGCATAGCATAGCATAGTTTAGTATAGCTTAGCTTAGTTTAGTATATCTTAGCTTAGTTTAGTATAGCTTAGCTTAGCTTAGCTTAGCATAGCATAGCATAGCATAGCATAGCATAGCATAGCATAGCATAGCATAGCTTAGTTTAGTATAGCTTAGCATAGCATAGTTTAGTATAGCTTAGCTTAGTTTAGTATATCTTAGCTTAGTTTAGTATAGCTTAGCTTAGCTTAGCTTAGCAGCAGGTTTGTTTGTCTCAGAGATTAAGCCATGAAAGTCTTGCACTTGTTGAGGTGTTTGTGTTGCTATGTTGGTATACTTAATGACAGAAACTGAACAATCTCCTGTACCACCTGTGATGTCACACACAACAAATAAAAAAAACTGATTCACGAAACATTAACGTGTTTTTACCAATCAATCAAAATATATCATTTGTCAATGTGTTTTCCTTCCCCTTTAAAACGTACATTAATTGCATTACTTCTGTTTTTCTACCAATAAGACTATTGCACTGTGGCTTTAGCTTTAGCTTTTTCAAGAGAAACAGTATTCTAACCTTCCCGGTCACTGTGTGTGTGTGTGCGCGCTCAGGTTAGAGCACACAGTCACAATAAACTTTGTTTTATGTTTGAGAATAAAAACATTAACTATGTTTTCAAAGCACTGTAAAACAATAAAAAAACTGCTTTTTCAGATGACTGTTTCTCCTTCGCCATGTCAGTTGAGTGATTATTTTTATTGTCATACTATTTGATTTGTGAATTGTGTGCAATACCAATAATACTCTGTTGTGTATATTGTAAATGTACCGATTTGACAAAATGAAGCTTCTATTCTTCCCCTTTGTGTTGATTTGCATCTGCCTGTTTGTGACTTTAAATATACTGCTGTTGTACTTTTAACTTTATCTCTGGGTATGTTGGTTTCATTTTAAATTTTCTTCTTATTTAACTTGAGTTGTGCCCTTTTACACGCTGTGAAAGTAAAAAAAAAAAAACTTTTAATAAAACCGTTGAAAGAAATTGTTGTGTACCTTACTCGTGTTTTGTGATTTTGATGTCAGATGGAGGCAGTGATAGACGCAGAAACGAAAGATGATGATCGATAATCTTAAAACCTCATTTAAGTGAGAGCAATGATATTATTTCCAGACACTTAATGTCAGAGCACATGGTAACGTCTTATATAATAAAGTCTTAGAAACATGTCAGTCTTGTTTCAAGCCTTTGAGAGTTTAAGGTCGGTGAATAATCAGCATTTGGAGATTGAGTGGTGCAATATCCTGGAACATTTATTCACTGAAATTTGTAAATATATGAATTCCAGAAATTACTGAACAGAATTATGGTCACCTAGAGCAGTGTTTCCCAACCTTTTCTATCTCATGTACCCCCCGAGAACCCCTTTGTCACTCCAATTTAGTAACCTCTCCTACAGCTTGAAAATGTCAACCTGTACGTTTAGCGCACAATGAATGTCAATTTTATGCATTACAATTATTGTATATCAGAGAATATATTTACCTCAATGTGCATAACATGTTAGTAACAATTTAGTAGGATATTAAAGGTGCAATCCGTGACTTTCAGATCTCTCTCTCCCCCTCCCTCGCCGCTGCTCTTGCCCTGCCTCCAAATTTTCCAAAGTCCCTCTCTCACAGGAGCTAACAAGCTACCGTTAGCCCGACAGCAACATCACAGTAATATAACATGCTCTGTTAAAAGCACATTACTGCAGCACTTCTCTATCTATGTGCACACACCTCATCAGCAGCAGCAACAACACAGTGTCACTTACAGCAACCCACACGGAAGCTCCCAAAGGTCCCATGTCATGTTATTTTTTACCCGTCTCCATTTGTTCTGAGAACCCCAAAAACATAGTATTTGAGGTTTATTTTCCCAAACTCGCCTGTTTTCCAGAGTTTTAGCCTCTGAAAAGTCACTTTCTGAGCAACTCTACACAAACAGGCTGATTTACTTATGAATATTCATGAGTGGGCGTGTCTATAGACCGGACACTGACTTCCTCCTCCCCGCACGGTGACGTAGGGCCAGAGGACGGCCCGCCCTCCTCCCACCCACTCCGTAGCTGAGCTCATGCTGCTTTATAAACACGAGACAGAGCGTGGGGGCGGGGCGTTCACCGGTACATACACGAACTGTAGAAAATAACATACATAGCACTGGACGCTGAAATGCTCACCTTTGTTTTTTTTGTTTTTTTTACTTGTCTGCACATGCTGTCAAAGGTCAACACCACAGGAAGTGCAATCATTATGAGACAGCAATGCATATTTTGTTATTGCAATAAAATACATTGATTTATTTTATTGCTTAATTGTGACCATCACCAGCCCTCCCTAAGGAAGGGTAAGAAATCTTTTATTATAGGGAGGATATAAAAAGGGAGAGCAGTGTTACACCTAAGTGGAGGGGGAGGGGGAAGGGGAGGGGAAAGGGAGCAGGGAGGAGAGACTCAAGGCAGGAAATAGAAAAGGTGGGAAAGAATAGACTGTTTTGCAGTGAGGGTGCGATGTGAGGTTGTAGAATAAATTGTGCTTATTATGTTGTGTAATCCAGCCAGTATAGTGACATGTGTGAAGCTTAGCTACTGTATAATCGTGGTGGCTGTGAACAGGGGGAATGAGTGAATGGTAGTACCTAAAGCAGGATTTACGTGTCTAAGGTTGAGCCCAGTATGAGTTTTATTCCGCATCCCAAGGCGTGCCAGTGCATCGTATACCAGTATATGTGCAAAAAAAAAACGCTACTGCAAACCCAGGAACTGCCCTGGGCCCGCAGATGCAGCCAGGCCAGCAGAAAGAGCGGGGGCCAGGGAGCCCCAGGCAACCCCCCTGCAGCCCCCAAGATCCCAGGCCGAGAGGCAGCCACCGCCCCCCACACACACATCCGAGGAAGCCCCAAGCAGCCGAGCACCCAGCGCATCCCCCCACCGGCCCCAACCCCCAACCCCAAGGCCCCCCGCCAGCATCCAGCCCCCCCACCCACCCACACCCAAGCACCCAACCCCCTGAGGGAAGGGTCCAGAGAGCCCCCCGCCCGAGACCCCAGCAGAGGAGCCAAGGCCCCCGCCCAGCAGACGGCCAGAGCCGCGCGGAACGGGCAGCCGGCGGGCGCCCACCGGTGGGCCCAGGGCCAGCAGGGTCCGGACCCCAGGCCAGAAGGACCCGGAACGGAAGCAGCACCGAGAGCAGCGCCCCCAGGGATGACAACCACGCCAAATGCTCACCTTTGTGGGCGTGTCTGTTTACATGTCAGTCACGGCGGAGAGCTTCCTGGAGGCGTGGCTTCTCCAGATCAGTGCCGTGTCAAATTCGTCATCAAAGTGGGAACGCGTCATCAAATTGGAGCGAGGTGTTTGTGCTCACCCTGCAGTAAGAAAGGAGCAAATCACCCTCTAACTAACAATTGAGGGAATCAATGAGAAAAGCACTTGTGTATGAAGCCTTAATAATACTTTATGATGTTTATAGCACAGAAAAGTCGATTTAGCTTAACATGAACCCTTTAGCGTTGGTGTCATTGCCTGATCTTTTCCTCACTCTTCTTTGTGGATTTTTACCAGTTGTGTTGTGTTGTGTTGTGGGGTTCATCATTCTGTGTTGTGTTATGAGCTCTCAGGGCACTTTTTGTTGTGTTGTGGCGTTCTTCAGTTTGTGTTGTGTCGTGACCTTTTACAGCCACTGTACTGTTTTTTTTGTCTTTCTTCTTTTTTGTACTTTTCTAACCGGTATCCCTTCGGACTATACAGTAGATACAGTATGAAGTAACTCACAGGTTCCGAAAGGTTGGGGACCCCTGGTTTACAGTCTATCACTCCAAGGTAAAGCAGCATGTATTGTCTCTATTTACGTAAAATAAGAGCAGAAAAGTTGAAATGATGAAGAAAAAAACAATTAGTTTTGAGCAAGTAAAACAATGATTTAATGTGTTTTTGAATAATTATAACCACGCATTTCCACAGGCTAAATTACTGATATTGAAATGTATCTTGAAGTTGTGTAGATAACGTTGCCTGTCCATTGCCAGCAGTGATATGACTGAATAAAATCTCTGTTTTACATCAGTAATCGATATTAAAAAACCATCAGAGGCTTATGGTTTGTTGAGGCTGCCAATGACACCACAGTAATCACCACATTAAGCTGTTGCATGGCTTTCATGCCTGCATCCACTTTGTATGGTCTAATGAATATTTACACATTAAACATCTAGGATCTTTAAATTCTTGTATCATTTCAAAAATATGACTTGTTAATCTCCAAAATGTAACTTTCTATATTGTAATTATTTATCTTATCTTATTTATCTTAGGACTTTTTAAACTTTATTTATCCCCGGGGGATAATTAGATAATTAGAAAGGCAAAGAGCGGCATATAAAAGAAGATTAAAAGAAACAATAATAATAAGAAGAAGAATTATACACACACACACAGAAAACAAGGAGGTTGTAAGTTAAACTGAATAACAATTTGCAAATTAGAATCAGAATTCCTTTATTAATCCCAGGGGAAAATTGTTTTTGTTACAGCCACAGAAAGGAAAAAAAAATCACAAATAAAAGAATAAAATGTTTAACAAAGATGAAAAAAGAATAAATGTTAAATAAGTGTATAATTAAGTAAAAGATCAGATACACACACATTACAACAGTAGAAAATAAAGTAGGATAGAAAATACTACTACTACTACTACTACTACTACTACTACTAATAATAATAATAATAATAATAATAATAATAATAATAATAATAATAGTAATAAACAAATATGATACAGATATTTACAAAAAAAATGAATGATAAGGTGCCAAATGCTTATGTATGCAAGTTAAAAATGAAAATAATAATAATGAATAGAAAATAAAATAAAGTATATATACTTTTATTTCCTTGTGACCTTTTTATACCCAATAATTAAGTTACTTACCCTCTAGTGATTCATTTATTTTTAGAAACAGGCTATCATATTAGTGTGAAAGCCAGCACTAGCACTTTTTATTTACACAAGAACAGGTCTTAAATGTGTAGATATAGGAAGACTATGTTACAATAATGTCTACAATTGTAAAGTATAGATTAATTATGGTTTTGAAACAAGTGAGAAAAAAAGTAACATGTATGTCAATAAACATTAAAGGGATAGTTCGCCTATTTTAGACATGACGTTGTATGCAATCCTCACCATCATCCTCACCAACTCGCGGACAACATGTCTGACTCCGCCGATGGCAACTCTGGATGCCATCGGCGGAGTCAGACATGTTGTCCGCGAGTCGCGCTATCAACAGCTGATGGGATTAGGCGCACCGATGACGTAGACGGCAGCGCGGATTGATGGAAACGGAAGAGAAAATAGTGCCGATTAAAACTGGAGGTATGAATTTTTTTTGTGGGCGGTTTTGTGATGTAAATGAATCAAGCTTTCAAACGCATATCTCTTTTTCTATTAAAGACGCACAGTCATGTGGCCCCGGAAACTAACCGGGACTACTTTCTTGACCAACTTCAAACGGCCAGAACTCGGACCAGGGAGGTGAACACTGAGTGAAACAATGTGTATGCACTATAGTGATGGTGAGGATTGCATACAACGTCATGTCTAAAATAGGCGAACTATCCCTTTAAAGGGATGGAAAACAAAATGCAGGGAGACATGAAAACAGGGGGTTAATGGTGATCTGAAAACCTTTTTGCTAATGTGGAGAGAGCTATGCTTCTAGAGTGGGTCCTTTGGGTGTTGGGGCCACATCATCATCATTATCATCATCATCCACAGTTACTTTGAAATGAAAGCACTTCTCTTCGGTTTGGGTAACTAGCTGAGGGTGTATGATGTCATTAACTGTGGGTCGGAGCTGAGAAAAGCCTCTGAAGGAAGGAGGAAAGGGTTTGGAGATGTGCTTCAGCTGCTCAGCTGTGGGGGTGGAAGCCACGTGAAACAGCTTCCAGCGAGGGGTTGAACCACGGATGGCGAGCTGCATCTTTGGGATTGACAGGCAAGGCAGATGAAAGCAAACTGCAGCCTGACTGTGGTTCTCGGTGTAGCAGCTGCAATTCGGGTCCCCGCGCTCATTATCGTTCACTTCACACTCTATATTTGGATTTGAGATTGTATCTGTGGTGTACGAAACATTTGGTTATCCCTCAATGTGAGAAGTTCACAGCGTGGGAGAGTGCTAGTCAGAGTAAATGCATTCAGATATTGACCCAGTTTTGGTCAGGCAACACATCCGTGCGTGTGTGCATGTGTGTATGTGTGACGTGCACATGTGAGAAAAGTGTTGCAGTAGACATTCATGTTGAGCTAATGGTGTAGAGATGAAGAGGTTTCTCCCTTTGTGACTCTTTGCTAGTTTGGGTGTAGCTTGCAGTGCTCTGTAGTGATCATCACCAAGGAGAGAAGTTGAAGAAATGTGTGACCAGTATGCAGAGGTGAAAGTAATGGATTACAAGTACTCATGTTCACTGCTTTAAAGGTGCAGTCCGCAACTCTCGGGTCCCTCTTTTCCCCTCCCTCCCTGCTGCTCTCTTGCCCTGCTTCCAAACTATCCAAAGTCCCTCCCTCAGAGGAACTAACAAGCTAACTAGTCCGACAACAACATCACAGTACTATAACTCTGTTAAAAGCAAATTGCTGCAACGCTTCTCTCTCTCTATGTGCACACACCGCAGTAAAAGCAGCAACAGTGTCACTTACAGCAGCCCAAACGAGTTCTAGTGTAACAATTACAAATCGCAATGTATCTATACTTAGAGCCTGACAATTTTGAATTGAAATAATTGGTATTAAATTTTAAACATTTTAGCAAAACTTTTATTTCATACAGATTCCTTTGTGGAAAATTTGTGGAAAAAGTTCCAACTGTGGTAGATTTGGTCTCTTCCTTTTTCAGTTTATACATGAGATGTTTACTGTATGTAAGAAAACCGTGGCAATGATTTATTACCAACAATAAACATGGGGGGTGAAAATAACTACTAACTTTTACTTTGAGTACTATTTATTTGAGCTAATTTCTACTTGTACTTGAGTATTTTATGTATGGCTTACTTGTACTTTCGTGGACGTACAGTAGATATTATAATCCTGCCTGTTCGAGGTTGTCTCAGGCTGTGCTCGAAATGACACACTCCGTCCTATACACTACCAACTCAGTGAGTATATACTGTCTACAATATAATATAGGTATGATTAGGATGATTCTTCAAAGTTTCCCAAGATGCATTTCAAACCTCCAACCTCTGACAGCATTTTAAGTAGAACGCGACCAACATGTGGTCATTTGATCCATAAAACTCACAGAAACACATCTCATGCTGACCCTCCATTGTGCTACTGACTAAACCTCTGGTTAACTTCAAAACAAGAGCCCTGTTTACAAAACTAATAGAAGACAAGAAGAGATGCTTTTGTTTTGAAAAAGGGGGATGTTTGACATTTAGCTTGAAGCCGATGTCACATACTGCGTTTACCTCTGTACTGAGATTATAACCTTAACATAACCCCCCCCCCCAAAAAAACCAAAACAAAAAAAAAAAACACGTGTCTGTTCACTTTGAAAACAAAAATAAACAAAAAGAATTTATTATTTTTTTTTAGCAAAAATTCATTTTCCGGTAGTGCGCATGTGTACAATCTCAGTAAGACAATCTCAGCAAACTCCGTACATGACACCGGTACCAGGACGATTTTACATTTCGCTCGCAATGCATCATGGGGCAGTTGAGTATGACTAGTGTGCCCACTGTGCATACTTATATAGTATATAGTATACATCTGGGTATTTCTCGCGTACTCAATCTTTTCATACAATCTAATATGAACGCACTATATACTAATTTTAACGTCATACTAGATAGTAGTAAATGAGTATGCAATTTTGAATGGATTCAGTTTTTTAGAATAGCTCGTTGGCCAAAAGGAGCAACATACAGTAAGTCACATGACTGGTGATCTGGATAACCCCCACAATTTATTTACCCTCACTATATTGTTCCTTAATGTTAGTATATCCTAGCTATCCTCAAATGTTCACAGAAATCCCTTAATACATTTTTGAACATTGTTCCAAAACAGATGAATTAAATAGACAAACACATACTCCCTTGGTGGAGGAAATATTTGATTTACTCGGGTGGAAGTGAAGATTCACATTTTGAAAAACAGCTGGTAGAAATCCTAAACAGCCCTACACATTATGTATGTAACCCATTGGTTAATAATAAATGGGTCAATTCTTCTCACACCTGCTGTTGCTGACTATTGCTCTCTGAATTATTAATATCACTAGTCTTTTCTAACATTCCACACAACAAAATAAGCAATAAAAGTATGTATGATTTGTGCTGCTATCAGGTCAGATTGATATCGGTATCGGGCAATACGCACTGCAATATCGGTATCATATCGGAAGTAAAAAGTTTGATCGGGACAACCCCAGAGCTTAATTTTTGGCCGGATCCTACAGGAGCAAGTTCCAGCACCTCCCGGATTTTGACCGGCACTTATTTGATTGGATCCAGGACCTCATTTTTTTTTTTTTTTTTTTTTTTCCAGAACCTCATTTTATTTATTTATTTTTTTCCAGAACCTCACTTGCTTTTAGGTGCTTTGATTAAAATTTGAAGTATTATATTTGGGCAGTTCTGTTTTTCACTGAGTTTAAATCACTGGAAATGTAATTATAAACACAAAATGTAATGTAAAAACTCAGCCCGAGTGATGAGGAGAGGGGTAAGTCAAGCCACACCCACGCTACGTCTAAAGTCCGATTTTGCGCAAAAATTGTTTCTCTGTCAGCATGGAAGATGTAGAAAATGGCTAAAAAAATAAATAAAAAAAAAAAAAGCACTTGGATTTAAAGAGTTTTTTTAAGCCACTAAGTGAAGCTAAGCTTGAGGTAAAGTAGTCAAAGGTTGTTTCTGTGGAAATTGCGCAAAAAAGCAGCAGCAGTTAGTGTAGCGAGTAGCAGCACCTGTAGCAAAGATGCTAATGCAGGAGAACCTGCCTCCAACAGACGGGACACAGGAGGAGGACTATCCAGGGGACATGAGGAGGACTCGGGGACAGAGAGACCTGCGATGTATGGACAGAGGCTCAGTTCAACGCTAAGATAAGCTGCTACGCTTGGCTTATGAAAGACAAGGCAGGCCTTGGTTGTGAAATATGTAAAAAAGTTGCGAGGATACAAAGGGCTCCATGGCTGTTTTTTTTTGTCTGTTTTGACAAATAAAAGGTAGAAGCACATGTTTTATTTTCATTTTCTGCTGTGCTGCTGAGTTATTAGAGGAGTTATGGCCTTATGGGTGTAAAAGTTAGAATTTTGTATTTGTGGGTTATTGTGTTCTGAGAGTTTAGTGTCCTTTGTGTCTAAATTTAGTACTGATTTTGCGCTGTCCTTGGTGCTGAAACATGGCAGATTTGACAGCTGTCACTCAGAGTGAGCGACGGATGCGCTCCGTAATGGGAGATTGTCCGTGCTTCTTTAACGCTGATTCAGGCCCATTGAGTTAGCAAAAGGCACTTTACAAAATGTAGTCAGTGACATTTCTGTCTCTTTTTCTGCCAGATCGACACCCAGCGTTTGTTCCAGAACCTGATGATTTACAAATGAATGACTGCATAGCCCTATCATCATACAGTGGAGGATATGTACAATTTTATTAATAATAATATACTTCTATATTATATAATATGATATAAAATTATGTAATATTAAAAATACATGATATAAAACAAAACAAAATTTAACAGAATAAAGTTCAACTGTGTTAATCATATTTTATGTTTTTTTCATTTGTATTCATTACACTTTGATAATAATTACTGCATATTGTCAATTGCACTTTTTATTTGGAAAATGAACTGTGGAAAAATAATAATTGATTTTGTTGTTGTTCATTTGATTCTCATTAAAAACATTTACTTTGTGTTTATTTGATTCAAATTCAAGTATATATTGTTAATATAGGATTCAAAATTTAATTTTTTTTTTAACTAATATTTTCTGTTGGTGGTGTGCCTTTTTCAATGAAAATATGTATCTTGGTTAAAAAAAAGGTTAAAAAAATACTGCAATACATCACTAATTCCTAAACATGCAGAAAAAACTAACGGTTAAAAAATAAATAAATAATATAAATATATATGTTTAGCAAAGCGTGTTTTCCATATGAATCATATATACAGTATCTCTGTTAGCACGTAAAGTAAAAATACACCTACTCTTTGTAGATGACGGGGTCGCACCATCTCTAAGCCTGACTAAATGATCAGGTTTGAAATGCTCACTACAGAGCACTGATGAATTAGCAGAAACTAAACCCTCCCGTCTGTAAACAACTTCCCATTGCCTCCTCAAGCCTGTATCGCTGTAAAACCTTCAAAATGTAAAGAAGAAACAAACAGCAAGTGACAATAACGTTAGCTACAATGATATAATATTATAAATGGTAAAGAAAAAAAAAAAAAAGTATTGTTCAATCTTACTTGGGATCTGGTTTGAAGTGTCAGTTATTGCAACCAAAAGCTGTACAAAACACCAACATAGTTGTTCTCTAATGCTAGCTCAGAGTGAGGAGACCTGTCCAATATGGCGCCGACGTTTCATGCGTTCCAGCACGTCATGTGGCGTCTAGGTAGAGTATATGTATGTGGGTTTTCCTCATCATCATCGCTGATAATTGCTCATGTAGAAATGTAGAGTTTTTTCATTAAAACTTTATTGGTGATGAGTGCCATGAAATTACGTTTGTATTTGCCACTATATGGTAAATTAATTTGATTTATATAGAGCTTTATAACCACCAAGGTAGTCCCAAAGCGCTTCACAAGATCAGCTTATTCACACTCATTAACACACACCAATGAGACTGAGCTGCCATTGGGAGAAACTGAGGGTTCACCGTCTTGCCCAGAGACACTTCGAGAGGTATAGCGCTGGGATGGAACCCCCAACCTTTGGATCAGAAAACAACCTCTCTACCACCTGAGCCACAGGTGCCCCCATAAGAATACAGTTGAATCCAATTCAATTAAAATGACGTAAATGTATTCTAAAGCTCTTCAATGCAGGATTAACACAGTGCCATGAAGCCGTTTAACTAAAGAGCTGTTTTCTGCATTCCCAGTATGGAAGAGTGAGGGGCCAGACCCAGACCCCAAAGATTTTGAACTGTTTGATGGAAACACCATAAAAGGGGACAGAGTCAGATGTTGAAGGAAGCAGGCAACCACAATCATGAGTTATGTCCAGGTCATTGGAAACACCAGCATTAAAAGTTTGACGCTGATAAGTTGCTGATGCCTCCAATATAGAGGTACAAGCCTGTGTCATAGTCATAATATGCCATTTTTAAAATTCAGACAGTGAACTATACATTTTTCACTGTTGTAATATTGATCCTGTTTCTATTCCTATGCTGTACGCAAGACAAACTCTAGTTTGATTTGTCTTGTAGAGTTTATGTTGAATAACAGAAAAGTACAGGGAAGTATTTATTTCCAGCTACTGACGTGAACAAGCTTGTTTCAGGCTGTCAGGCATTGCTCAACATATGACCTGCAATGAATCATTAAGTGTTTCTTAGCTTGTGGTTCTGTTGACCCCAGTCTGCTCTTTCCAGTTCCAACATCATGTAAGCTAACCAAGGCTGCTGGAGATGGAGACAAGCGCAGGCGTAACAAATTAGGACTTAAAGAATGCAGCTCACAAACATGTTTGTCAGGCATTACATTTTTTTTTTCCAGTTCTTTTATTTCTTTCCACTTTCATTGACCCTAACTGCTATTTTTAGATGATAAAGTTGATGGGTTAGCAGTCTCAGCAAAACGATGTTGGTCTTACTTATACTTATAGTCCTAGTGCTTAGACTAAGATGGCTTCCTATACACCAAATGTTTCCAAGTTTCTCCCCACATTACAACTTCTACTGTTGGAATGGCTTCACAATTAGATACATTGCATGCTTTTGGAAGTTGGATGTTGTCCTTTTTGAAGTAACCCCAAATTGGTTTAAAATAAGCCCTAAGAGGTTACATACCAAAGCTTGTTACTGACTATTGTAGAGTAATATCACGAGATCAAGTCTTTTCTAACATTCCACATTACGAAATAAACAATACAAGTACGTAAGATGTGTGCTGCCATATCTGCAATATCAATATCATATCGGATGTGAAAAAGTTGGATCGGAACAACCCAATCATATGTACGTACAACAAGAGCTTTAGTTGAGGAACTTTCTTTGAAAATTCTTGCAGAGCAGAAAGGTTCTTCCCTTGTGGTTTTTCTTCATCTAAATTGCTTCTATGTCCTCCCAGACTCGTCCCCCAGTAAGTCCAGTCTCTCTCCTGCCTACTCGTGTCGTGCAGCGTGATCTCCATTGCATCTCCGACTGCCGCTTGTGGCTGTTCTGATGTACACGTCCAAAGTAGCTCCAACACACATCCTTGTGTTGTCCATGGTAATTAATTAAACAGTGTTAAAGAAAATCTGGAGAAAATCGCTACAAAAACATCACTAAAAATCATAATCAGAAAAATCAGGTACGAGACAATAATGTAAACATTGCACTAGAATCAACAACTTGACTTTACATAAGGCTGAGCGTGGCTGATCCCCATGGATTGTATTTTACGATATGAAATCTTACAAACTAGTAAAATGATATGTTTCTTTAAATGAATGTGCACATATTTAGTTAACTGGTGATACATTAAACATATTGTACGTTATATACAAGACAAGTACAGGTAGCCTTTAAATAGAGTCTGATGGACCCTTAATCAATTAAAGTAATACAAATTATATAATCTAACACGATTCATAGAAAATACTGTATGCTTTTATGGTTAATGACTGGGCAACTAATGTATACTTCCTTTTAGATAAGGATGATCCCTGCTCTGATAAATTAAATATATAAGTTAGACATACAGTATTTGGCGGCATATAGAAATATTTAGTCCATTTTGAGCAAAACTGCAGGATTTAAGACAAAACTGTGGTCATTGCCATTGATATTCTGTTATAACCTTTTATTGTCTATTATCTCTACAGTGATGTGATAGTATGCATCCTCTTTAAACCCGTTCATCAATTTTTAAGCAATATTGTTCTTATCCACAATTTTGTATTCAGAAATGAGGATTTTAAATGAGGAAGGAGTTAATGAGCATGGCTTTTCTGAATATATCTGAACCTTAAACACACACAGAAGCAGAAATTGCAGCAGTGCTGAACACTCAAAGCAAACACTAGCAGCCTTAGTAACTTCGTAACATCGAAGACCCTTCCTACACATATTTAGGTTGCAGAGAACATCTAAAGCAATCATGCTAAATAATAAATCCTGTTTCAGTTATAATAGTTATAATGCTGGATTAGCACATATGTGCAGGTCCAGAGGAGATCATTTATGAAAGGGGTGGAATTTTTCAGTAGCTGAACTAGTGGGTATCACCATGTACCAGTGAGGACGCTTTTTATCAAGCCTTTTAAGATATGCAAGGCACGGAGTGTCTTTTTTTAAAACGTTATTATATCTACACAATAAGACAAAAACTGCAACATTGAAGACTGTTTGACTTTTAGTGCAAATAAATGACACCAAAGCAGTGTTATATTTTGACAAGAGTAGGATTTAAATATACAACTAAGGAATGGTGGGGATTGTTTAAAATAGTAATCTCACTATAAACTAGTGTTGATTGATCCTGGTCCAACTCTCAACATTTTAGTCAAAGTATTTTAATTTGGCATATTTAGTTGTAAAATATCATAGTCACTGACCTCTATGGGTTGAAACTTGGCTATTACAATTGATTTTTTGCTATTGGCTGAGAAGAAGATCACGTGACATTTTGGGACCATCTTGCATCACAAACTAGCACTGTGAGCCCCGCCCCTTTTATAAAAACTAGCACCTGTGGGCTCTACAATCGACAGGTTGGATTGAGAGAAGAGTGAATAGAGATGTTTGTTGAGTAATGAGCAGTGATGTTGGAGCAGTGATTTTGGGTCGGTAATGCGTTACTTGTAGTCACTTTTGACAGTAACTAGTACTGTAACGCAATATTTTTTTAAAGAAATAACGCCATTACCATTACAATATGGTGCGTTTGTCCGTTACATTACTAGCAGCAGTGTATACTTCCTGTTTACAGTGGCGCTACATATTTTTGCGGGATGCCATGCCAAATACGGTAAAACAGTAGAAGAAGAAGCATTGTCGAGTCATTGCGAGAACAGGATGTGCTTCTCAGAGTGGAAATACGTGCATTATTTTTGTCTCAAAAGATGCATCAGTGAAGCTAAGCTAACGCTGCGGCTGGATTTTAACGGACTGTGACTGTTATCCAGGGACAGGTCAGCCAAACTATTGCATGGTATGTTGTTGTAAATATGCATCCTGTCGCTACTGCTGAGTCACTGCTAACAGCAGCTCATTAGCCTGATACGTTTAGCATTGTGTAGCTGAGAAAAATGTTGTGAATTTGTTTTTCCACATTTATTTTTATAAGCATTTTCAACAGCAGAATGTGCACCTGGAATATGCACAGCTTACTTTACATTACTGTGCTAAGGCTGAAAAATTACTGTTTTAATTTTGGAGCAGCTGTTTTATGCTTTATATGCACATCATTTATGGTTGTTTTATAGCAGTTGATCAACAGTGGATTCTTGTATTATTACAGCACTAATATGAAGCTGTATGGACACAAATGACCCAAAATAAATAATACATTCTTTAATTCTAAGTAACTCAAAAGTTACTTTTTCCAGTAACGCATTACTTTTTGGTGTAAGTAATCAAAATAGTAACTGAGTTACTTTGTGAGTAGTAACGGTAACTAGTTACTTTTTTTCAGTAACTAGCAAAACACTGGTAATGAGTAGCTAGTTAGCATAGCACAGATTGTTCATTGGAGATTTTATAGTATAGACTAGGCGTGTCTTTACTGCTCCAGGAGCCACGCCTACAATCAAGGCATTTTTTTCAGTTTCCCTCCTATTGGCACATCAGAAGAAGTAAAATTACTGATTTAGAAATATACTTAAAAAAAAAAAGTACAAGTACACATAAAAGCAACTCAATTACAGTAATTAAGGACTTTTTATCCATTACTTTCCCCTCTGGTGATTGGCCAGAAATCAGCATACTGTGTGATTATTGAAGCTTTAACTGATGCACACAGTCTTTAAAATGCCTGGCTGATATGCTGAAATAGTTTAAATGTGTCCCTTTAACCTCCTTCTCTCTTTTTTTAGACTTCGATGGCATTGAGTGATCATGAGAGATGGTGTTTCAGTTACAGAAATGCAAATACTAACTGGTGTCTGACAGTGCTGCTAATTATTAGAACAGACGTTCTAAAAACTGAAAACTACTGAACAGCTGTCCTACCATGTGTGTGAGCACGTGTTGTGGATCTGAGATCTCCTCAGACGCTTCAGCTCCCTGACTGGGACACATTAAGTGTTGTTTTTTTTTGTGTGAACTGTGACAGCTTAGAAAACTAGAGGATCTGTTAAGCCTACCTTATTTTTTGTGGAAAATTTTTTTTTAAAAAAAGAAAAAAAAAAAAAATCAACAACACGAGGTGATGACGTTTGATCCAGGAACCCAAGCTTAATATAGATGACAGTCAGCTCGCCACTAAAGCAAAAATCTATTTCCATTCGATTATCATTCTATACTCAAGTGTTAAAAAAAAAACCCGTAAGTGACAGGTGATGAGATTAAGCCACTTTACATGACAGCTCTGTTCCTATCGATGCATGTCTAAGTGTGTAAATTATTGATGAGTGCAGAGAAAAAGCAAAGCAAACATGCACCATAAGTCTCCTAAAGGTCAAAGGAAACAGTTGCTTTGTGCATTCTGATGTTCATCCACACAAAAGTTTATCAGTCAAACAATGAAATTAGTTATTCTGGAGATTTTTTTTCCTAATTCATTGCTTCATTAGGTTCACCGCATTGGACCAGTAGTAATGAGGTTTTCTTCATAGTATGCCTATTTATATTCTCATTTCTTTTTGTCATGTGCAAACACAAGAAATAGCTCATCTCATTTAGTCCTTTAATAAATTACATAATTTATTTGGTGGTCGCCTTATTTGCTAATATATGCGCTGACCGGTAGGTGTCAGATGATTGGCAAATACCAAAACACGAAGGCAGACAAAAAAAACACAAATGCAAACGAGAAAAACAAACAATGCAAAAGCCACAACAGGAATGCTAACGGCACTCCACCACGCTATATTCATATTAGCTGATGTTTTAAGACACAGAAAACTATATTTTACTACATTTTTTGAACTTTTTGCCGTGTTGTGTGTATGGAGATAATTGTCCGTCGTAACACAGCTAGCCATAACAGCTAACAGTTGAAGTCTTTCAACATCTGTTGTAGTGATGCGTCCATTTGTTTTGTAGCTTTTGCGTTTGTGTTTTTTCGTTTGCATTTGTATTTTACATTTGCATTTGTGTTGTGGCTTTTGTGTTGGTGTTTTTGTTGTTTCGTTTGCGTTTGTGTTGTTTTGTTTGCGTTCATGTTGTGGTGTTTGTGTTTGTGTTGTTACATTTGCGTTCATGTTGTGGTGTTTGCGTTCGTGTTGTTTCATTTGCTTTCGTGTTGTTTCATTTGCGTTTGTATCATTTCATTTGAGTTCATGTGGTTACGTTTGTGTTGTTGTTGTTCATGTTGCGGCATTTGCGTTTGTGTTGTGGCGTTTGCGTCCGTGTTGTTTCGTTTGCGTTCATTTCGTTTCATTTTAGTTCATGTGGTTGCGTTTGTGTTGTTTTGATTTCGTACGTGTTGCTTTATTTGTGTTAATGTTGTGGCGTTTGTGTTGCGGCATTTGCGTTTGTGTTGTAGCGTTTGCGTTCTTGTTGTTTCGTTTGCGTTTGTGTTGCGGCATTTGTGTTTGTGTTGTAGCGTTAGCGTTCTTGTTGTTTCGTTTGCGTTTGTGTTGCGGCATTTGTGTTTGTGTTGTTTCGTTTGCGTTCATGTCGTTTCATTTTAGTTCATGTGGTTGCGTTCGTGTTGTTTTGATAGCGCACGTGTTGCTTCATTTGTGTTAATGTTATCGTGTTTGTGTTGTAGCATTTGCATTCTTGTTGTTTCATTTGCGTTCCTGTTGTGGCATTTGCGTTCAAGCTTACTTTACAGCTACAGATAATAAGATGTGTTGCTTTACATTTTACAAGTCACTTGCAGCAATGCAAGTGACTTTTTGCATGAACTAATTAAATTGGGTTTTAGTGTTACTCTTGAGCTCTAAGATTTATTTAGGTTGCAGCATGAGTACAAAAACATAGAGACTGAGATGGAGCAGCAGGCAAATCAGTGCCCAAAGAGGGTTAGCTGTAAGCATGGCTGGGAGCAATGTGCTAGAGAGAAAACAGAGTGAACAAAGGCATCAAAAATGGGGACACAAAGAGATATTTCATTCAGCAAACTATTATCAACCTGAAATTGAGAAGAATGGGTGCACAACATGGTTTTGGCAAAGCCAAGAATGGATACTCACCTGCCATCCATCACCAAATCACTTGAAGTCCTTATATCACCCAAACCCTAACCGAGAGAATACAACATATACAAAACAACAACAAAAACACACAGAATTTCTCCAAAAACACTCAAGACAACTAACAATATACATAAAAATGAAAGAAAAATGCACATCATTGCAAACAAAAAATATCAATTCTGGCTAAAATAATTAGAAGGTTATAAAGTGGTAAACTGTCTGTTGGGAAATGTTTTTTTTCCTCTTTTCTTTCTGATTTTGTCTTGAGGTAGGTTAACACTACATGTATTGCAATCTTCTATGCATGTTTTTAAAAAAAACCCCAAAAAACACATTTTATTTTTTATTGCATAATTGTGACCAGCCCTTCCTAAGTAAGGATGGAAATGTAAAGACAATAATTAACCACCCCAACAGATTTTGTGTCTAGATAATTATTACTGTGTAGAGTGCAGAGAACAGAGCGGTTTGCAGACATAATCTTAGACTTGCTGCGCTGTGTGCTCTTGTACAAACGCATGTTCTTCCCTTCCCCCTTTTGTCCTTTTCTTGTCCCACGCTGCTATTCCCCTTTGAGGTAGTATTTGTGGAGTGCCTCATTTTCAAGGCATTGCTTTATTTAAAGAACCTCTGTTAATATTTCATACGATTAAGCTTGTAGAATAACCTACTTAGTGGCAGCATGTGCACGTGGAGTGAATAATCGTCTTTAGCTACTGTATGTACAATGCAGCAGTGATCAATACAGAAGCAAAGGATGTCTGAATGGAACTTGATTAGCTTTGAACTTGGATTGAGATTCAATTCTATTTCATCCAAATACCAGCAGACATGCCACCCAAAGCTAGGCCCAGTATCCCAGTATAGCCAAGTTGGTTGTCTTAACCCTTGAACACCATCAGTGGGTGATTTTCACCAGAGCAAACAAATTTACATTATTTTCATGAAGTTGTTTGTGAGAGTGTCTTGGGTTCCGGGGTAGATTCAACATATTCTCTTGATGTTTTTGAAGGTGTGGATGTTCCACGAAAACCAAAGCCCACTTTTTCATACAGGCACACATTCAGGTGATTTTCACCCGGCAATAGTAGCTGCGTTCATTACCCTTGGAAAAGCCCAAAATCTAAATAGCACAATTAAAACTGGTAATGGAAAAAACACTGCAGCTGTTTGTGTGTCAAATAAACCAGTAGCTCTCAAGTGCCCCCTTTCTCTC
Source organism: Gouania willdenowi (assembly GCF_900634775.1). Taxonomy (NCBI): domain Eukaryota; kingdom Metazoa; phylum Chordata; class Actinopteri; order Blenniiformes; family Gobiesocidae; genus Gouania; species Gouania willdenowi. Next base: position 10,421,184 of record NC_041063.1, on the reverse strand, counting down.
ATTTCTGAATCCAAGTATCCCCTTTGTCCGATTGTCTAATTGCTCAGAATTCTATGAAAAAAACAACTATAGAGCGTAATGATGAAATGAATGAGTGAGAACACACATTTGAAAGAACCCCATTGCAAATAAGTGGAATTAAACAGTATTCAGTGCATCCTGAATGTATTTATTTCTATAGTTTTTTATAATTTCTCGTTATGGCCCTCTGCGTGGGTCTAAGGCTGAACCTTGTACATTCAGGACATGTTCTAATCAAGATCATTTCCATCATCAATATTATGATTATTGATCTTAACATACGCGTTTGTGAATTTTTTACTTTCGCTTTCAAGTACCCCTTTAATGCCATCGTGTACTTCTCGGGGTACACATACTCCCATTTGAGAAACACAGAAATAGACTATGACATCACCAAGGAATCCGCAAAATGCTAAAATAATGTTTTGTTTTCAAATTCCTACTTTTGGTCTAATATTTTTAGATTCCACCCATGGTAGTTTTTTTTTCTTCTTCATTTTGTTAGGTATGACATAATATATCATATATTTTGATAATTACGTTTAATTTGGTATTTTATATCGGGTAAAAATCACCCAGTGTTAGTGATGGTGTTACTAATGTGTTGTGCTTGATTTACATATGCTCCTATCTGTTAACAAGAGAAGGAAATTGATGAATTATGGAAAATAGCATTAGGAATGAAATGTGTCCGTCAGTGAACTTGGGCCCTTGTTGGGAAACCTCGAGCAATGTCTGTTGCTTTAAGTGCACAGTGGTAGATCGATGTCCTGGTGCTGGATCCAATAAATGGATGATGATCATTGATGATGTTCAGCAGAAGGTGAGATAAACTACTTTTCTTTATTACAAGTATTGAGACAGGGAGTCATGTACAACATGCAGGACATGGGCCCTCCAGGTCCAAATGTGGGCGTCCTACCATTACTAATAAGAAGGGTAAAAAATAATTAAGGCTCCTTGAATTATACAACATGTAATGACTGCTCTCTTTAAAAAAAAAAATAAAAAATTCTAGAAAGTAAGTGGTTAATGTGTTGCAATTAGACGCGTAATGAGTTATGTTAATATCAGGAGCGTCCATTGATAGTCTTAATTGTTCTTGGAAATGTACAACTTAATTTTATACTCCATCTAATTAATAAAATAAAGCAGCTGATGCAGTATTTTTTTTGTTTTGTTTTGTTTTATTTATTACCACAAATCAATTCCAAACACGGAGATAAAAAGCAACAGGATCCAATGTTAGTATTCAGTTAGAAAAACACAAACACAAAAACATTTTTGCATTGACTTGATTTTCATCAGTGGAAAAATATTATGCATTTTTAAGTCAACAATTTCACGCTTAGCTCCAAAACAATAATTTGGTAGAAAACCTAAAAGTGCTACTTGTCAAATGTTAGAGTTCAAACGCACTGGCACTGGTTTAAATGAGGCCATCATTTAATGTGAGTTCGATGCTTTCAAATCTGTGGCTTTCCAGTTGAAATACAATCCCACTGCACAACAGTCTGACTCTGCAGTTTTCAGATGATTGGTCAATGAAGAACACATTTAACCACAACTACATCTTATACTATACGGTGCGTTCCAAGAAATTTACTATTTTCCTGGAAAAATCCACATATTAGTCTCTTTGGCCAATAAGTTGTATGCATTGGTGTTAGAATGGTTTGAATATGCTCAGCGCAATTCTGATTGACACCTTTGTTAGCCAATGGAGTGCCTTTAAAGAGTTTTGCTATTGTCTGAAGGTGCCAATCACCAATAGACTCAGTGAATCAGAGCACGCCTGAGGGTTGGCCCTAGATCTGGTTGGTTTCACTGTATTCTGGTGAGTTTCTACACCTGCTCCCCCTCACTGCTCCATGTCTGCATAGTAATCGATTTAAAGCTTTGGATGGTCTATTTAAAAAGAAAACTGGAATTAGGCGGCCTGCTACGCGAAAGGAGAATCAGTTCTGCTTTTGCAGGTTGAAACCAGGGTCCGGCCCAGAGTAAAATCAGTCACTAAAACTTAATGTTTTGGTTTAGCTACTTCATACAAGTTAGTTGCCAAAATGTTTTTAAGAAATTAGCATAAACAGGCTTTCATCAAGTAATCAGCTAAGTGAGATTTCACACAAATTGATTAACGTTTAAATTGAATTCGCAATTTACATTTGCTTCCGACTTGCTGAATAATCCACAGATAGATTGCTTTGGCGTACCTAGACCCTAGAAAATACCGTCACAATATGTTAGTAAATTATTCTATAAATGCTATACAATGCCATAGAAATATCTTTAATGACGTGCAGTGGAATGATGGCCTGGAATTAATCAATGGCTTAAGAGCAACATTGGAAAGGAATGGAGGAGAGAGAAATATTATTTTGTCTGGTACAAAAATTAAAGTGGTTTTTAAGTTTTTATTTGTTGGTTTTGGTCGACAGAGCGAGGGCAATGCTCTGCGCGGCTGAGGAAGCAGGGAAGATGTTCTCCCTTTACGAACCATCGTCACCGTCTTTCTGCTGGCAGGTCTCTGCCCTCTGAGTTAGAAGGAAGGACTCCCACACTGCCGAGCACTGAAGAGGAGAGAGTGTCAAACATCCATGAAGTCATCAACACATGCTGATCCAGTCAAACATTAGGAACAAGAACTGCACTGGAAAGGACAATGTTCAAAAGTGGACTCATTTAAAGCCCAATGTGTTGCCTCTGATTAACCCGCTGTTAGTTCCGATCAAGTTATTTCATTCAACAACAGACATTCAAAGAGTACAGTTGTAGAGAAACAACAGAACCAGAACTTCTTACGGATCATATTACTCCACTGTACAGCTGATCTAAATGTCGTTAATTAGTGAGGATGCTTCCTGCAGCCTATTGTTATGCATATTTTTACGTCACCAACACCGTTTGTCCAATTTTGACAAATGAGCTGGCAAAACGTTCAGAAAGTTCCTATGATTTATGCTTTCGCTTTTGTGATTTGTAACTTTTAAATTTTTAGTTATTACATTTTTTTTTGTGATGCTGCATTGACTTCAGCTCTGATCCCATTTTTAGAGTGGACAACCACTAGTGTGGAGCTACTCCATCTTATTTCAACCTTATTGCTAATGTTAAGCTCTTGCTAGGTTAATGCTATTGCTTGGCTAATGTTAGGCTAGTGCTCGGTTAGTGCTAATGTTAGAATAATGCCATTGCTAGGTGAATGCCTAATGCTAGGTTGATTCTAATGCTAGACTAATGCTAATGTTAAGCAAATGTTATTGCTAGGCTAATGCTCACTTATGCTAACATTAATACTAGCTAATGCTAGTGATAGCTTATGTGAATGGCAATACTAAGCTAATGTGGTACGACCCGGGCCAGCGTCTGCATCCTTACTTGCATTTTCTTCAGGAAATGCAAATATTCAAGTTGCTAATGTTAGCTATTGCTAGATTAATGCTTGGCTAATGCTATCTTAATGTGATTGCTCAAGTTAGTGCTAATGCTAGGCTAATGTTAATGCTAGGTTAGTGCTAATAATAATAATAATAATAATAAAAACAATAACAAACCGGTGCGCCTTAGAGTCCGGTGCGCCTCATGTATGAAAATAGTCAGACCCATTCATTAATAGTGCGCCTTATAATCCGGTGCGCCTTATAGTCCGGAAAATACGGTATTTAAAACAAAGATCTAATAATACTTTGGAAAATTATTTACATGTATTTATTTTAGGTCAGTTCTAGCCAGGGCTGTAATGCAAGGGAAAATTGTTTGTATAGCACATTTCAAACACAAGGTAACTTATTGTGCTTAATGCTTCAGAACAACCAAAGCTCTATTTAACTCTATTTATCACTGCTAATGCCAACATACAGTCAACTAACAAATAGCTGCAGATTACAGGCAGCATCAACAACAGTATATTATTCTACACCTTTTTATGGCACAACAATTGAAAAACATGTTTTCCCCTGAAAGCTAATTTATTGTTGCCCTATTTTTAGTACATCAAAAGAAATCAGATCAAACAGTGCAATCTCAGTCTCTTTGGAGCTTTTCCAAATGTCTTTCCATGCACTCCTCCTTTCTGCATTTGGCTCTTTCTTGCCATCTCATCTGGGAGGGCGTTTTATTGTATCAACAATGGAATCACATCCAAGTCACCTTGGGCATGTGTGTTGCTTGGAACTCAACAAAGGGAATTACACATTAATGAAAGTATTTATCTAGAAAGAAAGAGGAAGAGGAAGACTTGTGCTGACTGTGTGGGTTCCATTTTAGTGCAGTGTAAGGTAACTGTAGTATGTTCAGAGACTGTGTTAATCAGGGGTTTCACCTCTGAAATCATCCGGCAGTTTCTTTTTCGTAATGGCACCCTTGAGACAACAAGTGTTCCATTTAAAATGTATTGCAAACCATCTTTGAAAAGTTCCCACCTTGGTTGGAAGAATGTTAAACCTGAAATCACTGAAAATATCTATCAGGGCTGTATCAACAGTGTGATTACTAGTAAAATCTTACTGGTCATTTTGAGTATGCCAAAAAGTCATTAAGTGAGATTAAACTTAGTTTGAATAGGTTGCACACACAGCAGTTTGTGCATCAGTAACAAACCTGGTTTCTGGTCAAAACAGACAGTATTTTATGGTTTAAGGTTGATCCCACACATCATTTATAATGATAAACATTTCCAGATAATATAAGTATAACAGGAAGTATTGTATTGAGACTCAACATTCTGCCAATATTCTCAACACTACAGACTTCGCACAACTCCGTAAAACTGAAAACTGAATATATTTGATTAAGTTCAGACTGGTGAAAAGCAATGTCAACACAGCACATGTTGACCCTGTTCTCTCCGTATAGGGCTCTATTCTCCCCTGCGCGTAAGTCGGAAAAAGCCACGCAGCGGCGCGGTTTCTGGCTGCGTGCTATTCTCCCCCTGTACTTAAATCAGTTACTCTACGCCTTCATCCCAGTTACGCACTCTGCTCAAAGGTGATTATTAATTTTTGACGAAATCATGCAAAAAACTAAAACTTACAAACTGCAGCTTTAACCTATACCCCAATACAATTACTCACAGCTTCACGTTCGACTGATTATTTTGATTCATCTGCAGCACTGGACATCTACCTTGTTAAGCGACACACTTTTCTCCACTCCGCCAGGCATCGTCTCACTCGAAATTGAGTTTGACTCCCTTGTCAAAAACCAAACTGTTTTACTCTAAACATTTCCATGTTTCCATAGTTTGTCAAGTGGGCCAACTGCCTTCCCATTCTTTATCTTCTTTAAAGCTTTTTCCTCACTTCCTCCCACCTGATTTATTTAACCTCCCATCTATTTTTTCTGTTTTATCTCCCTCATTCTACTTGTTTACCAGCCCCTAATCGGACTCCTGCCAACGTAACACACTCTTCTCATTAGATAGCACAAAATCATCTGAGACCTTCATCACACTAAGCTGCTGTACTTCCCAGCCTGCTCTCTTTGCCTTGCCATTGCCAAAATGTACAAGTCATATTTTCCTACTTTAGTGTCCAACCTCTTAACAACTCATCATATGCGTATGCATAAATACATGTAAGGCTAGATCAATATTGTGACAAGACAAAGATTCTTGAACCTTAAGCCGTTTCCAGGGGACAACATTACAAACACATGTGGAGGGTTTTAGAGTACTATTGATTTTTTTTTTTGCTTTATGATCATCAGGGTCACATCATACATTATATTACAAGAGGAATACAATCATTTTTTTGCCCCTCCAATGAATTATAACACGTAATAGACGGTGTGCACACACACCAAGCTAATTACACTCGTGGTTATGAAGACAAATAAAAACATTTAACTGCACTCTATATACACATAATCACACAGTCAATTACTGAACTAACAAAGAGCACATCCTAAATTTCCTTTCTATAACAAGCAGCCAGCAACCCAATTTGATATATTACTGCAATTGTCCTTTAAGTACTATAAGTAAAAAAAAAAGAGATGAAGCAAAAGTAAAACTAATCTTACACTGGATAACAAACTTTGTATCAACATTAGCATGGAAGGAATCATTTAGAAAAAAGGTTTGTTGAAGTAAATAAAAAGTCAATCGTATGTGGTGAACCCACAGACACTGGATTCATTAAGAAAGACCTAATGAACCAACAGCTAAACATGTGTTATACAGGGATGGGGTGGATGAGACTGAAGAAAGGCTGGTTAACTTCTTGTTTTTGCTTTTGTTTTGTGTTGCTATCAATAGTACATTGTACATTGATTGATAAACTATACATTTTCCACAATGTATGTACATTTTTTTGGATCCGCAAAGCAATGGTATCCCGTCGCTATATTGCAGTGTTTCCACATCTGCGTGTAAGACTATTTTACAATGAGTGGATTTTAGAAAAATCGAGATGATCCCTAAATTCCCCAAAAGAGCAAAATCAATGCAAAGAGATGGAAATGTAATGAAAGATCGAAAAGCGAATACGTTTGTGTTTCAAGGAGAAAAACTGTCTTTTGAGCCAGTGTCAGTGATCAACTTTAAATTAACTGTAAATACCATGCATCGCAATGCGGAATGTTAACGATTCTGCATTGATGCAGAGATGTAGATTGTCGACTGTATAATTGTAATGTTGCGTCCTTATTTTCAGTTCACAGCAGGACAGTAAAGTTCTCTTTAAAGTTTTTTTCATTGATTCCCTCAATCGTTAGTTAGAGGGTGATTTGCTCCTTTCTTACTGCAGGGTGAGCCCAAACACCTCGCTCCAATTTGATGACGCGTTCCCACTTTGATGACGAATTTGATGCAGCACTGAGCTGGAGAAGCCACGCCTCCAGGAAGCTCTCTGCCGTGATTGACATGTATACAGACACGCCCACGAAGGTGAGCATTTCAGCGTCCTTCGCAGAGTGCTATGTATGTATTTTCTACAGTCTATGTATGTACCGGTGACCCACGCTCTGTCTCGTGTTTATAAAGCAGCATGAGCTCGGTTACGAGTGAGTGGGAGGAGGGCGGGCCGTTCTCTGGCCTTACGTCAGTGTCCCGTCTTTGGACACTCCCACTCATGAATATGCATAAGTAGGCCTGCAAATCAGCCTGTTTGTGTATAGTTGCTCAGAAAGTAACTTTTCAGAGGCTAAAACTCTGGAAAACCTGCGAGTTTAGGAAAATAAACCTCAAATACTATGTTTTTGGGGTTCTTAGAACAATTGGACTTAATTCCTAATGCAAATGTAATTCCCAATGAAACGTAAATACAAATTAGGTGGCTGGTTTATTCCGATTGTAATTCCGAATTATATAATTCCTCTACCTTGTAAACACTTAATTATGCTTTAAAGGGGACATATCATGGTTTTAAATCCTTCCTTTTTACATATAAATCATACAGTTGTGGTCTATATAAAGCGGAACTGCAATGCTTGGGTCTGAATTCCTCATTATTATAGCTCCACAGGCCCCTTTTCTACCCCTTTTCTGATGTGCTTCTGAGAGTAACTCGTTTTGGTGCGGTCTCTTTAAATGCAAATGAGACACTCCATACCCCGCCCCCTCTTCAGGTGACACTCGGTTCAACTCCACCCTGCTCGGCCATTTTTGTAGTTTGATAGAAGAGATACGTGTAACCCACGTCATAAAGAAATTGATTATATTTATATTATTTAAATATATTATTTAGTAGAAGTGAATTTATCATAACATCTACTCTAAAGTTATTTATATACAATATTATTTCACTGCACTATTACTAATAGACTACATGACGTCACTCATCCACACGCATGTACGCCAGCCAATCACAGACTAGTATTGCAGTATCAACAGGAAGCATGAGGTACGTGAGGGAGAGGCTTGAATGGGGGAAGCAATCAAGCAGCAGCTGAAACGCAGCATACGAACACTAGGCTGTGACGCCCTACTGAACTGAACTAAATCCCAGCGGGTGAACTCTAGTCTGTTTTGAGACTAATTTTGGTTATTATTATTGTTTTTGTTATTTAATAAATCCATGGTACTTATTTTTATAAACAGCAAATGGTCTGTCTATTTTCTGCACATCGTAGTAATAATTCCCAACTCACACTTGAACCTAGGACTAATCTCAGCCCAAAACCTAATAACCAACAGTAAATGTACATTAGGCTACATACGGCTATGTAGCAGCGCATAAACTTTTTATTCAGAGGTTATTTAGAAAATGTCAACAACGGAAGACTTGTCCATCCAGCCTTACATGTTCGAGCCAGAGTCTGACCCAGCGGAGCGAGATGAAAATGAAGATGAAGAACCTGCAGAACCCTAACAAGTGAGCTAACACAAGCACCGAGCTAACGCTAGCACCAAGCTAACGTCACGAAATGCATTTTAATACAGTCTTTTCAAAGACAAAAACGGCAAAATGAAATGACTAATGAAAACTTTAGACTTAAATTAAATCACGGATCTAAAACGAGCACACAGCGCTAACATAGTCTTAAGACGGTGCGACTGCTAATGCTAACAAAACAATGACAGGGACGTCTTATCACACTTTTTAGTGTTATTTACAGCTTACCGAAGTGCTCTGTTTGTCGTCTCCAAAGATAGAATGAATTGAACGCTCAAACAGAATATAAAGATATCTACGGAGCACCTGAAGAGACAAATTTGATTTTTTCTGTACTTCTAAGCACTCTTAATACACAACAAAATGCATTTAAGGGCTAAAAAAGTGGATTTAGCATGATATGTCCCCTTTAAGTTAATTCCTGTCTTTCTGCGCATGCTCGACTTCCCGCAATAACGTGCTGGTGACGACATAATCCAAGCTAGCCGCCCAGACTTGAGCTGAGACTATTTATTTAATAAAAGCCTTAAAAGACATGGATATAATGAAAAGAGTGGCTGGAGGGAGGCATAAACATGCAGACATTCACACGAACACACAGACTTATTACACACACAGACCTCGGCAAATGGAACAGGCTTCATTGGGGCATGAAGCACCAGAGCTTCACTAATGATGCGCGGATCATTATAAAGTTAATTTTTCACTCAACGTTCTGTATAATGGAGGTAGAACAGCTGTTGCATTAACCGCTGGCTTTGAATGACCAAAGTATGTCTTCTATCTCCAGAAAAACAGACTTCCAGTCTCACCATAATGAAAAACAACTTTTTTTTGTTTATGTCCTCTTGTATTTCTGTTTTATGGTTTAAGAAACAAAAATTGAAAATCAAATGATTTTTAAGTTTGCTTATCCCTCCTTGACCCTGATGAAGAAACATTCCTTAAATTTCAATTTGAAAACAAAAATCAAATAACCAATCGTTTTTTGTTTTCCTTTTCTGAACAGAAAAGGCAATGACCAAAACATATACTGACCTCGCCCTCTGTCCAATCAGAACCCTTCCCAACCCCAAGACCTAAAGCGGAATTGAATAAAGTCAAATAAACCTCAATTCTGAATTACTATTTCCATGTAAACACGGCGCAGAACACTTTAATTCCTTATAATTTAATTTGGAATAACTAATTCCAAATTAAAAAACATCATGTAACCGTGGCCATTGAAATGTGGGAGAATGAGTCTAGTACAGCATGATGGAGAGAGGATGAAATAAAGAGAAAGTGATTAAAAACGTGCTTACAGCAGTGGGGAATAAAAGCAGTTTTCCATTGCACTGAATGAAGACATCCCAACGGTTTGAAAATGATCAAGGTTCCCTTGCATGAAATTTTAAATCCAAGTAGTTGTTTTACTCAACCTCATGGCTCTTTTGATGCATTAGAAGTCAGAGATGAATGTACAGATTGGTTCCAGATCAAAGAAAGGCAACAGGAACTGAAATAAAGTTGGAACAAAGGCTGGAAATCTGCTGCAACTTTCAGATAACAAGTTACTAATTTCATGTAAACATGAAAACCTTGAAATGATTGATCCTATCATGTCCTATCAAGTGAAGGAGCACAACTGTTTCTTTTACACTATTTTCCATGTAAATAATTTAACAGTAAAAATGAATGCCAAAGGGACAAGTTAGCAGACAAAAAAATGTTTCACTGTTAAAGGTGCAGTCCGCGACTCTCAGATCCCTCCCTCCCTGCTGCTCTCTTGCCCTGCCTCCAAACTTTCCAAAGACCCTCCCTCAGAGGAGCTAACAAGCAACATCAAAGTAATATAACATGCTCTGTTAAAATCATATTACTGCAGCGCTTCTCTCTCTCTATGTGCACACAGTACACCAACCTATCAGCAACAGCAGCAACACAGTGTCACTTACAGCAGCCCACACGGAGGCTGCTGCGTGCACACAAACAACACATGCACCACAGAGTCCTAGTGTAATTACAAATCAAACATAATGTAAATCAAGCAGCAGTAATTACCTTTCAAGCAGAAAAGTCGCTAATTCCATCTTCTACTCCTCCAGACCATACACTGTAAAAAAGACGGCGCTCCAGCCCGGGATAGGGGCGTGGCCTGTGAGCAACCGCTGTCAGACAGTCCATCAAACACAATCCTGGCTCTGATAGGTTATTTTTGCTCGGTCGCGGTGCATTCTGGCAATCTGCCAAAGGCTGCAGGAGCAGCAGGAGGGACTCAATGAGTCTGTTTTTTTTTTTTTTTCTCCACACAAACTACTAGTTTGCAGACTGCACCTTTAAACCTTTTATGAGTCTTATGATGGGATGTCTACAACCTTTTTATACTGTTTTTTTTTGCAGTCATTTTAAAGCCAACCAAGTGTTACAGCTACTATTTCAAATGAACCTCAGGCTTGTTTTGAGTGCTCACGGCCATTTCTCATGAATGAGAGCATCTTTGACATGCTGAGACCAAAAGTAAACATCTGCCCCCTTATAACACCACAACTGTCATTTCAGATCGGGTGTTAGGCTGATCCCAGTGACACAGACAGCAGAGAAAGAAGAAGTCAGGAGTGAGATAAGGATAGGTTTGTCTCAACAGTTCTCTCGTACCTCTGTGTTATCGTTGCGGGTCTGTCATACGGAACCGACTGTCGCACCAACTTGACGGTGGAGTGATCCGTTGAATCAGAAATAATGACATCTTCCATGTTTTCATGAAGAGATTTATGACACTTTAGTTCCATGCACCTGTAGTGTTTAATGTAGGCACCTACTGAAGAAGTAGCAAGCGGGTTTTACCCTTTTTCTATCTGCGATGGTACAAAAATAGACATTTGTACACAATTGTAAGCAACAAATGATCTTTGTTCTATTTCAAAAGTTTTTGTTTTTTTTCCTGGCACAGCGTTGTTACCATGTGTGTATTTTAGGTTTCTTATGTGACTGAAAAATGTCCTTCCAGATCTGCTTTGCTTTTGATCGACTCTGGTTGTACCCTTCAGGATGTATTTTATTATTATTGTTTCATGTTGTATATTTTGTGACTGTTTTTACATTGTACTTTATAATGTTTGTTGTACAGCACTTTGGGCAGTTGTAGCTGTTTTTAAATGAGCTATATAAATAAAGTTGACATTGACATTGACGTGTATTTCAATGTGGCTGCAATTTTAGCATTTCTTCTGGGTCCCTTCAGTTGCCACGTAAACCCTACTTATAACATAGGTAAATAACTTAAGAAACTAGGATTTCATTTATAAAGGTCCAAAACTTTCCTCGTCTTCGCAGTTTATCTAACAACATCCTCTTATTATTCCAAACCACACCCTCTCTGCCCTCTCCCTAATACCACGATTACAATGACTTCCCCCTTTTTTTGCCTTTAATAATTTGCTCAATCTTTTTATCCTTAGTGTAAGCTTTATTTGTGGGGTTCCTCTCATGCCCACCTTGGGTTTGAACAAGCCTCCCTGGTGCAGGTATCTTCATAGACTCTGACCATCAACACATGCTAAGCTCTTTGTTTGAGGTCACTTTTAGGAGGACTGATAATCAATGCTTGCTCAAGTTGCACTTTTAAAAAAAAAAAAAAAAAAAAAAAAAAACAGGAAAAACTGTCAGTAATAAATGTTTTGGTGCACAGGATTATAGCCTAGCAATAATATGTTCTAAACTCAGATTTCCAGGTATCCCTGGAAAGTTTGTTGGATTAATAAAACATTTCCATGGGCAGAGGTTGTAAACAGTCTAAAGCAGGGGTTCTCAACTGGTTTCACCCTGGAACCCACATTTTGCCATTTTTTTTTTTTTTTTTTTAATAATTCAACCATCCAAATTTAGTTTTTCAAAAATAAATGTTGAAAACACACTTATATAATCTCTATAACTTTCTGTGCAACATACATTTCACAGCATGCCTGTCAAAAGATAAGTTTCTTATCTTTGTCTAAAAAACAAGTCCAGCATGAGACATTAATTATTCATTTTTGACCAGCTGTCCGCGACCCACTTTTGGGTCCCGACCCACCATTTGAGAATTGCTGGTCTAAGGAACACGATGCACTTGTTGTCTTGTGTTTTTTCATCAGTCTGCAGCTTCTGTGACGCACTAGTGTTTGCCGCTGAAACGGATATGAACTCACATCTTCATCTAGAAAGCACTGCTCACTGAACTGCATCAAAAAGCACCGTCTGAGCAAACACTGCCTGAATAAAAACAGACACAAGGCCATTGTTTTTAGCTAATGGTTGTGCGCTCAACTCTTTTTTTTTTTTTTTTTTTTTAAAAAGTGGAGTAAATGTGCTCAGTAACATAAGTTTAGTTTTATTACGTGGAATTTGCATTTGATCCAACCTGGACCACTTTTTGGTAGTTAACAGACTTCAGAGAACCCACAGCAAATGACGTTATCATTGTTTGTGATTGTAGACGAAAATGAATCCATCTAACTTACACCACTAAAATGCTAATTAACATGTTAACATGCCTTTTTTTCCCTTTTGGTAAAAATTAGACATTAGAATCCATGGCTAAAAACTGGTAGAGACTCACTATTTAAACACGTAAACATGGCCACTGGCATTAAAGCTGGGGTATGTAAATTTTTTTGGTTTTATTTGGTCAAAAATCCATAGTTTTAATCCCCTTTTAAGATTAAATTCCAGGATTTAATCCATTAGGATTAATTTCCTTCTACGAATACTTTACCTTTTCCAGTGTCATCCAGTTATGGTACCTTCTAAACAGTTAGAACGGGACCGCTTAATTTCAAGGTGCATATGGCAAGGGAAGAAACTAAGCCAGGTTAAAACATAAAACCGTGCTATTTAGAAAATATAAAGGTAGAATAGGCCTTCCCTGCCTATGACAGTATCACCTCGTCACTGAGCCTGTCTTAGACCATTAATGTGTTTATTCTCACCCACATACAGTATATGTATATGTGCAGTGCTAACGGTGCCTAAAGCAGACTCATTTAATACTATGAAAACTATTTGGCAAAGTAAGTTAGTACAGTAACACATACTGTATGTTCATTCATTTTTAATCATCACAACTAAAAAAATGACGATGGAAGTGACAATTGTAAACTTGGCCGATAATCATTGCGCTTATGTTGACTATGTCATGCACACCAAGGTTTATTCTGGGCATGTGGTAAAATGTTCAACATAAGAAATGGAAACCACTCATGCAGCTGCAACGAGCAAAGATTCATCCTCTGAGTGCTCAACTTGGGAAAGATTCATTAACATTTCATCTTTGAAAGATTTTAAAGGACACTCAACCCAAAGGCAGCTCGACTGAAACTTTACCAGCAGGAATGGGAGACAATTTAGAAGCTACATGTGCAATGAAAAGCACTTTGAACGCACACCCGTGGAGGTCGTAGCAAAGACTTGCCTGTTTTAAAGTGTGAAAATCGGTGCTCCGACTGACATTTTATCTGATATCGACATGAAAAAAGCTGGATGACACGAGATTCAAACGTCTTCTCCCCACAGACTCTCTACAAATTTGATTCTCTAATACGTGATGCCCACATATTAGGGAATAATACTAAAACTAAATTTTTTACTGTTTAAAGTGAACACAAACAGATTAGTAACAAAGTTTCTATAATTCATCTTAAGACCTGTCATCCAAAGAGCGCTCGTATGATGGATTGTATATTGCAGAAGATAAATAAATAAAAGGCAGCCTTATTTCTGTCGGTAAACATATGTCCATGACAATGTATTTAACAAAAGGATGTAGACTTGTTTAGACTCAACAATATGTTCATCATACTCTAAGTGCTTTTACGTTTACAGAAAAGTCATCACGAGTAGTCTTTTGTTGTATCGTTATGGCTTAGTGTTTACTGTTTCTCTCTTTGCTGCAGTCGAGGGAAAATCAAACAAATGTACACTTATCACACTGCTGCTATATGTTCTTATCCACCTTTTTCATCAGACAGAGAGAAATAACTTATATAACATATATATATATATATGAGAGATTTTACCCTTACTTTTAAAATACTGCATATTATGTGAATGTTGCATTTCAATTCCAAATGATTTTACACACTGGATCTGTGCTGCCCCCTGCTGGCAGAACTCATGCTTCCTTTAATATCAAATGAAAATGTAAGTTTTCGACTATTTATATTCTACTTCCAGTGACGTGCAGTCAGGGTAGGCAAGGTAGGCAGTGCCTACCCAAGGGTGAATTGATATTTTTATTATTTGTTTTAATTATAATATAATTATAATCTATTTATTTTTCCATTTCCAATAGCCTACAGTACCTATAAGTTTGAAAGTGTCAGCATTTTGTGCTTTTCATGGCCTAAATGACTCAATGCCGCTATTTCCTGGTACGGCAGAGACGCTGCGCAGTCTCACTCCGCTGTAAGGCAGGAGGAGGCCACACCCCCTCCCAAAAGCACATTGCTGCTCTGCCTCTGTCTCCATAGAGTGTTTTTATGTGTTTGTGCATGCGCAGTCAGTTCCCCAAGATGAAAACCATTTAGGTTTGCTCTCTACGCTGCCTTTGGACGTAACCGTGCTATGCTAAATGCTATATGTATGTTCACAGTACATTAGTGAATTGATATCACGTGACCGCTGCTGCTAAGTTCTCTTGCTAGTGGGTAGGATAAAACTACAGGCAGGATGACAGTGCTAGAGACGATAAAGACACTTTCTTTTAAGGAAAAAACGACTGCTTTTGAGCTACCAGACCTTCAGCAAAGGTAAGGTCAGAACATTGTTCGTATTTTCTACAGTGAATGGTACAAAAGGAAGGATTGGCTTTGTGGATGCGCCTCACTGAGGCTGTTCTGAGTTGTTGTTGTCATTTTCTCCGTGTTTCTGTGTTCTATTTCATCCCTGCTGACCACCAGAGGCGGTGCTTTAAGCATTGAATATTCCCCTTCGCGCATGCGCAGTGCGAGTATGTATACCAACAATGTCACCAGTGACCCCTGGATGACCCAGAGGAAGTTTATATCTTCCGGTATCACTCCAGGCTACTTTCCTTTTTTTCTTCTCGCGCGCAGTTACTGGAATACTGTGCATACAGCTGCCGTCGCTAGTAGCTCCGTGACCGTGGTAGGTCGGAGCAGCGTGCATTCGCCCTCCAGGAGCTGCGACGGTGAGTGTTTGGGTAGCGGTAGCTTCACCCATTAGCAACCTCTGTTGGCACAGGCCGCGTTAGCGCCGCCTCCCCCCAGCATATGGTTTGTGTTTGATCCCGACGACACACGCTGACAAGGTAAGTAGCCGCTTATTTGGCAGATCAACGGTTGTCTTTATATAATGATAGAGATGGTCGGTGAAGGCTGCATTTGAGCAGCCTACTCCCGAAATTTAAGTTAGCCGACTTTATTTGTTTGCTGGTGGATTGTGTGCGCACGCCCGGAGCCCAGCGTGGATTTGTTTACATTAGCATCACCGGCTAAGATAGTGTCATCTTCTGTTAAAGAGCCCAGTCTGGGTGAGGACCACAGTACAGTGGTTGTTTTTTATTTAGTATATTGGGCCTCTACTGTGCAGGCAGCGTGCGCGCTCCCTTCCCCAGTATACGGTCCCTATACTCGCCCAACCTACGACGTCCATGCTCAGGCTAAGCCGAGGAGTGCAGGGTGATACCAGACAGGCGGCGTGCACGCCCCCTCTCTTTGTTGAATACCTGTGTTGAAATCAGCGACTTCTCAGTCAAGCTACGATGGATGGCTCACATATCTGCACATCTTATGGGGTTTCTTTACAGCCAGAGGATGGCCACGACCTATGCCCCACATGCCTTGGCCCTGAGCACCTGGGGGAGGCGCTGTCAGGCAATCCCTGCATGAACTGCAGCTACTTGCCTCGGGCGGCCAGGGTTGCCAGGTTGGCGGGGGTGGAAGGCTCAGTAGCCGTAGTCGACCTCCCCCCAGGCCAGCCACCTCCGACCCGTCAGACACGCTCCAAGAGGCGGGCAGAGGCTGCGGCAGCTGCCCCCTCCAGGAAGAGAATGAAGTCTGACCATAGTGGGTTATCATCTAAAGTTGGCAGCTGTCTGCTGAATTGGCTCAGATGAGATCCCTGCTGGCCGACAGCCAGCCGGTTATTCCCCTGGTGGCTGATGCGGCACTCTCTCCCCCAATGCCAACGCTGCTGCCCGAGGAGGATACACTCTCTTTGGCTGCTTCGGCTAGCCATTTCTGTGATTATGGGGAGAATTTGGATGTCGGATCCCAGGTGTCTGAGCAGGGCTCCCACTCCTCGGATCACAGTTCGGGGGCCGAGGTTGAAGACAACTCCATGCGCGCTGTCATGCGCCTGGCTCTACAGCGGCTGCACACAGTTGTCCCACAGCAGGCAGAGGCAGCATCTGCAAGCGCCTTCTTCAGGCGCAGGCCTGCCCCCACAGCTTTCGCTATTCCTCATTCAGAGGATTATCTGAGGGAGTTGCAGTCCTGTTGGAGGGACAGTAAGGCTTGCTCCCGTCTCTCTGCAGATGGGCGGACCCTGGCAGCCATGCATGATGCAGCGGGGGCCGGCCTGGATCGCACTCCGCCCATTGAGCCTGCCATCGCTTCTCTTATTGTGTCCCCAGATGAAGCACTTCGAAGGGATGCTAGGTGTCCTCGACCCCAGTGTCGAATAACCGATGACCTTCTCACGAGGGCTTATGATGCTGGAGCACGTGCTGGTCGCATGGGAAACTCCCTATCACACCTCATGTTGGCCCTCTCAGCCTCACTGCAGGAGGGCGGTGTACATGCCGATGCGGTCACCTTCTGTGATGCCTCATTGGAGGCTTTTGGGCTCATGTCCAGAGAGCTTGGGCGAATAATGTCCATCTTAGTCCAAGCTCGTCGTCAGGTTAGGCTGTCCCAGTCAAACTTAACGGAGGCAGCCAGGAGAATGCTGCGCAGCCTCCTGGTCGAACCAGGGGATATATTTGGTCCAGCAGCCCAGGAAGCGCTGGAACGGACCATCCAGGCGGGGCAAACCAGGCAGCAGCTTGCCGGGCTTAGCCGGATGCCTCCTCCTGATAGACCCCCGGCCAGCAGGCTGAGGGGCCCCCCGGCGGTTTTTCGCAGCCACATGCCATCGACAACTCACTCCACTGGTCGTCGTGATGCCCAGCGTCCCGCACGGATACCAGTCCGGGATTTTCGGGGCTCTGCTCGCCTGCCCCCCAGACAATTTTGAGCTCCAGAGGCTTTCCGCCCTCCAACTAGGGCCCCGAGGGGCTGGGGGAGGGCAGAGATTGAGGCTTTGGGGCCGGCGGTCGGACTTTTTTCACATCAGCAGCTCCAACAGTGGGCCACTCATGCTTCAGCCCCGTGGGTGGTCGCCACCCTAACCTACGGGTACAAACTTCAATTCCGCCGTCGGCCCCCCACATCCGGCCGGGTCAGAATGACATCCATCAGCGACCTGGCAAAGGCTCTCACATTAGACCAGGAGCTGTCTGCCCTCATGGCCAAGGGCGCCATCGAGCCTGTAGACCCTGGGTCAGGTCACCGGGGGTTCTATTCAACGTACTTTTTAGTGACAAAAAAAACAGGCGGATTCCGCCCAATTCTAGACCTCAGAGGGTTGAACAAATTTCTGAAGGTCATACCTTTTCACATGCTGACCACAGCAGATGTCCTCAGAACGGTGGCTCATGGGGACTGGTTCACATCGATAGACCTCAAGGACGCGTACTTTCACATCCCAATTGCTCAGCAACACAGGCAGTTTCTGCGCTTCGCATACCGCGGCCGCCGCTGGCAGTTCAGGGTGCTGCCCTTCGGCCTCTCTCTCTCCCCAAGGGTCTTCACAAGGTGTGTGTCTGCGGCCCTAGCACCTCTACAGTCTCGGGGCTTGAAGGTTCTCCCATACCTGGACGACTGGCTGATCTGTGCTCCATCCCGGGTCCAGGCGTCACAAGACACAGAGCGTCTCCTGTCCCATGTGGCTCGACTTGGACTCAAGGTGAATGTGGAAAAAAGTTGCCTGGTGCCATCCCGGGTCACAACTTTCATTGGGGTTTTAATGAACAGTGTAACTATGACGGCAAAACCCTCCCCCCACCGTGTGGACGGTATTTTTCGCCAGCTCGCCTTATTCAGGGAGGGCCGCTGACTGACCTATGTTTCTTTCCTCCGTCTTTTGGGCAAGCTAACGTCAGTCTCGGGGGTAGTTCCTCTGGGCTTGCTGTCGCTGCGCCCGCTGCAGAGGTGGCTGAACAGTTTTCACTTGGATGCCAAGCGGCACAGGAGCATAAGGCTCAAGGTCTCACAACAGTGTCTTTGCGCCCTGGCTCCGTGGAGGGACAGGGCTTACTTGCTCAGAGGCGTTCCTATAGGCTCCGTTCCATCTCGCAGAGAGACCGTTACCACAGACGCATGCCCTTCAGGATGGGGTGCGGTGTGGCAGAGCAGGACGGCCCAGGGGCGTTGGCCTGTGGAAGACCAAGGTGCACACATCAATGTGTTGGAGCTGCGTGCGGTTCACCTAGCTCTCAAGCACTTCTTGCCGCATCTGAGGGACAAGCATGTCATTGTGCAGTCAGACAACACGTCTACAGTGTATCACATAAACCATCAGGGCGGTACCAAGTCTGCACGGCTGCTGGAAGTGGCAAGGGAGCTCCTCACATGGGCAGCCCCCCGCTTGATCAGTATACGAGCAATGCATATACCGGGAGAGCAGAACCATTTGGCGGACTTCCTCTCCCGTTGGAAACCTCCGTCAGGGGAGTGGCACCTCCACCCGGAGGTAACGAACATTATATGGAGCATATTGGGCAGAGCAGAGGTGGACCTCTTTGCTTCGGAGCAGTCAACCCACTGCCCTCTGTGGTTCTCCTTGGCCGAGACAACCAGTCCTCTCACAAGCTGGTGTCCCTTTTTTTGAGAGGAGCTTGGAGGTTGCATCTTCCGAGAGCCACAACGACTCCAGCATGGGATCTTCCCCTGGTGCTGGAGGCATTGCGCCTTCCACCGTTTGAGCCCTTGGCACGAGCAGCGCTGAAGTGGGTTACCCTTAAGACTGCATTCCTTCTGGCCATTTCCTCCGCAAAGCGTGTCGGTGAGCTGCACGCCCTGTCAATCAGCGACACATGTCTGAGGTGGAACTCGGACGGCTCGGGAGTCACCCTGTGGCCGAACACAGCTTTTCTCCCGAAAGTGCTGTCCCGCGCTCACCTCAACCAGCCCATTCGGCTGGCACGGTTCAACCCTTCTTCCGTGGAGCCAGAGGTTCAGTCTGACCTGTTGTGCCCAGTGCGCGCCCTGGAAGCCTACATTGCAGCTACTGTAGGTTTTCGGGGGTCTGATCAGCTTTTTCTTTGCTATGGTGGCCCTAACGGGGGTGGTGCTGTCTCCAAGCAGCGCCTGTCCAACTGGATTGTCGATGTGATTGCCCATGCATATCGGGCAAGTAACCGTCTCATCCCATCTGGTGTGCGGTGCCACTCTACCAGGAGTGTTGCTACGTCATGGGCTGCCCTGAGGGGAGTGCCCCTGGATGACATCTGTGCTGCGGCCTCATGGGCGTCGCCAGGCACTTTCTCCAGATTCTACAGGGTGAATGTAGCCACACCCCATCCATTGGCTGTGGTCCTTCGGCCAGAGTCCTCTGACCCTACACACTGAAGGGTGGTAAGCAGGATTCTTCGTGACTTTTCTGGTGCAAGTCATTCAGTGCTTAAAGCACCGCCTCTGGCGGTCAGCAGGGATGAAATAGAACGAAGAGTTACGAATGTAACTATGGTTCTATGAATCCCGAATGACCACCAGGGCTCTTTGTCACTCAGAACCCTCGTGTGCTCGCGGGAAGATTCTGTAGGAAAGTACCCTGGAGTGATACCGGAAGATATAAACTTCCTCTGGGTCATCCAGGGGTCACGGGTGACATTGTTGGTATACATACTCGCACTGCGCATGCGCAAAGGGGAATATTCAGTTCTTAAAGCGCCGCCTCTGGCGTGTCATGAGATATATCTTGTTGGGAGAGTATGGAGGCTATATTAAATACTTGTTTATGTTTCTTTAACGGTGTTTATGATGTTGATTTTGTTAGATGGCTAAATACTTGTTCATGTGGCTCTTGTTGGCTTTTTTCTTTCTTTTAATGAATTTTATATTTTGATAAGCGCATTGAGATGACTTTGTTGGAAATTGCGTTCTACAAATAAAGTTGAATTGAATTGAATTAACACTTGCCAGCAGAAACATATGAAATAGTCATTGGTGGTCTCGATTTGCAACGTGTCTACCCAACCCTAGTGGTCACGGCACGTCACTGACTACTTCATATAAAATCTACAGAAATTAGTCAGGTTTTGCTGCTAAAGCAATTTGATTTGAAAAAAAAAATATATTGAAATTGTGTTGGAATGCAATAAAAAACATGTTGAAGGGGGTGTAAAAATAGAAATAACCATTATTTTTTTCTTCTGTTCTCAGGGTGATGAGGATTGTTGAGTCTTTGTTTTGACTGCTTTTATTTAAGGAAACACAGACAACACGAGTTGTCTGTCATGTGTTTGTGTTTCACATGCAGGACCAGTGACTAAAAACACACAAAAAGGGAACATTTCCTGTGCTATAGCTGTGCTCACCTTCTCGTAGTACTTCATATTCTTCTCCGCAGTGGTGAGAAAAGCTGATCTGAGGTCACTTCTCATGCCGCTGTGCCAGCGTTTCCAGTCTCCCCGCAGAGCGTTGTCGGCGAGCTCAATTCTGTCCGCGAGTGCGTTCACCTCCTCCTGCAGCTGCACGTTAACAAGCAGTCAACTCATTTGTTGCTGAATTTGCATTTACGACAATAGGAAATGTTGAATTAAAAAAAAGAATTTAAGTTTTTTTTTTTCAAGCAGTGATTAAAGAGCAAATACAACGTGCCACTAGCTTTAATTACAACTACAGTGACAACACATTCAAATAAATATGCAAAAAAGTTCACCATTCTGTACAATGTTGGTCATAATAGCATGTATTTATTAAATACCTCATCAAAACCCAATAGTTATTCACAAAACAGTGATCTAAGCAAATATTCTAGTGGGAAATAAACTCAACACAACTTTATCAAACAACCTGGTGAGATCAAAATCAAAGCAACGCTGCCCTCTTTTGGTGGTTATCAGATACAATATAAGAACACTACTCAGAAAACATTCATTATTGCATCTGCTTCTTCTTCTTCTTCTTTGATGAATAATCTGACAGATGAGCCACTTCTTACTTATAACCAGAGCAGTTGAAGCCCTAAGTAGATTTAGTTAGACAGGGAAATATTCTCACATACCCTCAATTAACTGTCCTGTCTTAAGTAAAGCACTAAAGAAGACTTAACCTGCTCTTAAAGAATATGTGCAATTCAAATATAGAAAGTATTTAAAATGTAATATGAACATTTTAATTTTGTTAGCAGTTATTAATCGATACTTACTATACATGCCCTCACTAATATGCTACCACCGTGATTCATTCATGAAATTAATCATCTGTCCTTCTCCAAACTTGTCTTATCTTTTCTTAAAGGTCCTATATCATCTAAATCAACTTTTTTTTTTGAGCTTTTAACCTTGTTACAATGTTAATTACTCATCAAAAACACCCCTAAAATATGATTGGGCTTCCTTCCCACATCTCTGAGAAATCCTCAATAATCCTACTCTCTGAGTCGCTTCTCTGCCCTGAGTCGCTTCTCTGTCGCTCAGCATTCTGAACCGTCCCCTCCAGGAAGTGCCTGCTGCCGGTACCGCCCCTCCATAGTGAACATACACGCCCATTCTCTCTGGTGCTGGAGGCAGCGCACCTCCATCTCTGGCACTGTTTACATAGTGTAGTGGGCGTGCCTGTTGCCCATGCTGCCGGGGCTCTAGGGCTACGTCATGAAATGGGAGGCACTCACACGGGGAGAGGGGGCGCTCCCAGAAACCGTGTGTCTCAACTTCCGGTTTGAAAGAAAATAAGTAATATTTCTTAATAAATTAGTATTTTATTTTGCAAAATGTAAAATATTACCCATATGTGGCTTTAGTTGATTTTGTAAGGTCTTAATATAGCATGATATAGGACCTGGTAGCTGAACAACACAACGTAGTTTAGCCTTTTTATTTTAAAGACACTACCATAATCTGACCATGGGTCACATGTCCATAATCAACCTATGATTAAAAAAGCAGAGAAGATACACTATTCATGATCAGTTTTAGGTTGTTCAACATCTTCTTGCAGTATCTACAGTATTTTAATCAGTTTTGAAATATGGCATCAAGTTAAAAAGCTGTTTTACATTTGCATATTCACTATTAAATCTATTTAATTGTTTCCAATTGTTGTTTTACAAACCACATCTGAATTGTTTTGTTCTTTGGTTTGAAATGTGGCTTTCTGGCCATGGTAAATATTTAGCCTGGATGCTAGCTTTAAGATTCAGCCTGACTTAAAACAATGTATGGTTTACACCTGTAGGTTTTAACATTTTGAATTCACTTTAACACATTTATTCTCTAAATGTTGAAAATGACACAGATATACTTACTTTGTGTCTGGTTTATAATAATGCCAAAACTTGTTTTCCCACTAGGGAAAGGCAGATGTATTCTCAACGCCTGTATTTTGCATAATATTGGCCAACGATGTAAACAGGAAATACTGGTCTATGCAAACAGAAGGTGTGCCATCACCAAATCTGCAGTAATGCAGAGGAAATGTCAAAGAAGGCTGATGTGGATTAGAAAACTGAATTAAACGACATCGAGCTTGTTCATTCACACACAAATTTAATCAAAGTTAAGTCTGTGGGGAATGCTAGGTGTCACGTCTTAATTAAAATCTCACAGATGGAATCTAATACTGCTCTATTGGTGTGTGTGTGTGTGTGTGTGTGTGTGTAGGGGGGAGAAAGTAGTAAGATTCTTACACAAAATATCCACAGGACGAGTGAATCATCTGAAATTGGCTAGACTAACCTGGTCTTAGGGCTGATAAATCCTGATCTTTTCAAGCAGCTCATGCTTTAAGCAGGATAAGAAGACTTTTATTATCCCATGAATAGCTGTCGGGCCCAAAGAGGGGAAACTATTGAAAGCCCCCACACCCCCCTCCTGAGCTGGGGACTAACTGCAAGCCGACAAGCTTAGATATTTCGATAATCCTTTTTCCTCCTAATATGAGATGAGAGTGATTATGTGGATAAAGCTCCACTCCACATTTCTTTTTATTAAATCTAATCTCCGGAAAAAATCACTGGAGAGCAGACTAACGTGTGAGCAGCCCGAGAGAGAAAGAGAGAGAGAGACACGAGAAGATCAACTTACAGCTTCTTGGTCGTCTTTTCTGGAGAGCAAGGCCTCGTTTTTGGTTTCAAAGTCAGCCTGAATTTTGTCTCTCCGTCTCATCACGGTCTAAAACCAACCAGACGGAATGCATTCAACATAGGGGTGGGCGTAATGGGGGAAAAAAAAACATATCACCATGAAACTGTGAGCTACGTCGTAGGTTCCGTATAGTCAGAAGGGTTAGAAAAGCACTTCCTAAATACTAAATGTTCATGGTCTCACTTTAATTAGAGGGTCAAATAATAAGGAAGGTGAGAAGGAACTTAAAAAAGTGTTGAGGATTCAACATGCAACACTTTATTACTCATTTTCATTACATTTTATTTTACAAACTTTTAACAAACAACTTTTACCTGATCGTATAACGTGCAACAATTGGAAAAAGGTAACAAATAATTCATATTTTATCAAAATCCACCAATATTTTATATATCTTATATTGGAGCCACCCCATCACCACCTCCATAAAGACAATATTACCTGTCGCACTTGTATAAATGTATATATATTTATCCTTTATATTTATCATTATTATTAATATTATTATTGTTTCTGGTTTGTTCTTTTTCTGTCCTTCACACCAACTACCAAGTTAAATTCCTTGCATTGTTTTTTAACTGTACTTGGCGAATAAAAAACTTTCTGATTCTGATATAAAACATACCACTGACAATACACCAACAATGTTTTATTGAAAATAAACGTTTAAAGATGGTTAATTTAATCCTAAAATCAGGTGCAGCAGTATTTAACTCTACTAAGGACTATCTACATCTGTATTTACTGTATCTTTGTGAGTTTGAATCTTGGACAGTAAATCAGATTTTAGATAAAGCTCATTGATGACTATAGAGCTCCTGAGGGCCCCTCACATGATCCATGCGGGCTACCTGGTGCCCGCATGGATCATGTGAGGGCGACCCCTGATTTACACTATTTTAAAGTTATTTACTAATAAAAGAAACCAATTCACCTACTTAAAATCATCGCCCTAAATGGAAAAAAATTAATAAAAGATCATTTAAAACAAGGTCATTTTCAAATAATTTTAAAAATGTATGTAAACATTTCATCAAACTGGTTCCAAGTACAATTAACATCAAATATCATTTCAAGTTAAACATTATTAAATTAAGGATTAAATAAACATTTCACCAATGTGGACTAAACTATAAGAACATCTGGCAGGGTTGTGGTCAGTTATCATAATTGTAATTGCGTAACTGATAATTACAATTATGGTGTAATTATAATTGTAATTTTAAAAATCGGACGCTGTCGTAACCATGATGAAATTGTAATTGTAAGTAATTGTATTTGCCATGAAAATTCTATAAAAATTGTAAATTATTATTTAACGCAAAATTGCGGAACCATGTTAGTTCTACACATATGTAGTTAACGATTAAGGTTAATCATTCAGCATTAATTCGCATGTCTATGAATATATGTATGCATGTTTAAATTTTATCTTTATTTTTTGATTTCCAAATAATAATTTGTTCAATATTTTCATTATGCTTTGATATAAATTTTTGTGAACTTTGTCTATACATTATTTTTCCTCATATCAAAGATGAATTGTGCATTTTGACCTCCTTGCACCTTTAATGTTGTTAATTAAACATGACGAGCCTCACCTTCAGAGTCTCAGCACAGAGGACATAGTCGTGCAAAGTGGGGAGCAGGACCTCAGATAGATGACTGATCTGCTCCTCCGTTTCCTGGCTACACTGTTCCACACAGTTGGCCACGCCCCTTAGTGAGTCGGCTAGCTCATCCTCCGACTCTGCCCACTGGGTGTAGGTGGGGCCGTACTGCTTCAGCTCATCCAGGTACTCTGGAAACGGACAGTTTGAATGTGTGTGTTAAGGTGCGTTCACACTGAACGTGGCCGTAGTGCTGCGGTTGCTTCCATCGCCCCCGATGTGTCACTTGCACATAGTGGTGCTTTTTGTCACTCCATCACTTCATCGCTCCAGTGACGCGATCACCAGGGAACAATGTGTGTGTGTGTTGAGTCGGTGACAGGGTAGGGAGAAAGAGAGAAGGGGTTGATCACTTATTTTCCGTCTTGCTCCACATTTAACGTTTAAAAGATCAACTTACGGAGATATTAAAGGATGTGTTATGATCAGTAGTTACTGTGGTTTTCAAGAAGTTAACCGCTTTAATTTTGCCCAGATAAATTGAGGAAGTTGTACAGCAGGGAGGGGCTGCAGCCTCGGCTCGACCTCGTCGCTCAAATTACACATGTTGCGTCGCTTGAGGGGAGATAATTTGAGGTTGCGTCATTTACATCGATTTTAATGTATTTGAGTCACTTCAGTCACTGTCATAGCTTTAGCGTTAAACGCGATTCATTAATTACAGGAAAAAATAAAGCACAAAAAAAAAAAATAAATAAAAATGCAGTTCATCTCTTTTTTTTTTTGCACTCCTAACAGCGCAGAACCGTTCTCATTCCAAGAGCTCCCGGTATACCCATAATGCTGATGCACAGTCTACAATAACAGACCTTATAAAAACACTGAATGGAAAACAAAAGCATGTCGTGTGCAAACTGTGCAAGAAAAAGTTTGTTGATCACCAGATCTTTTGGAGCTTCCGCACACCACCCCAATGCTAAACATGTAGCAGCTAGCACCGACACTCGGACTGTGCTAGCTAAGTTTATGATGTGCAAACTTTATAGCACTACATATCAGGGTTGGGGTCAGTTATAATTGTAATCACGCAAGTGATAATTAATATACAATTATGGCATAAATGTAATTGTCATTTGAGTTTGTAATTGAGTTTAGATAATTCCCTTTGTAAGTGTAATTGTCATGAAAATTCGATAAAAATTGTCAATTATATTGAACACAAAACTGGGGAACCATGTTACAGTTCTATGTACAGCTCTACAAATATGTAGTGAACTATTATCGAAATATGTTTCACATCAAGTTTTCCCACATTTTACCATTTTTAAAAAATGAATCAAAGGGTATATTGACACAAAAAATTTCATTTTTCATTGATTAGGAAGCCTAACAAGTTAATCAATAAATAGGAAAGAAATCAGCTGTAAAAAATTTTACAGCTGATTTAGGACTCGTTATCAGAAAGCTAACACAAGAGGAAGGCTAACTTTTATTAGGTTATTTATTTCAGGCTCAATAGCCATATATGTACATTAAACAACAAAGGCAGTTCACGTTGCCCGGATTGCAGCTCGGAGTACCCACCCTTCTTGGATTCCTTAGAGGGAGTACTGGAGAGTGCTCCTTCTGGGGATTCCCTCGTTCTGCTGGGGGACTTCAACGCTCATGTTGGCAGCGA
The DNA here is from genome assembly GCF_900634775.1 of Gouania willdenowi. Classification (NCBI taxonomy): domain Eukaryota; kingdom Metazoa; phylum Chordata; class Actinopteri; order Blenniiformes; family Gobiesocidae; genus Gouania; species Gouania willdenowi. The sequence goes on along the minus strand of NC_041063.1, from coordinate 10,394,154 downwards.
CAGTGAGACCTGGAGGGGCGTGATTGGGAGGAACGGCCCCCCTGATCGGAACTCGAGCGGTGTTTTGTTGTTGGACTTCTGTGCTCGTCACAGATTGTCCATAACAAACACCATGTTCAAGCATAAGGGTGTCCATATGTGCACTTGGCACCAGGACACCCTAGGCCGCAGTTCGATGATCGACTTCGTAGTTGTGTCATCGGACTTGCGGCCGCATGTCTTGGACACTCGGGTAAAGAGAGGGGCGGAGCTGTCAACTGATCACCACCTGGTGGTGAGTTGGCTCCGATGGCGGGGGAGGATGCCGGTTAGACCTGGCAAACCCAAACGTATAGTGAGGGTCTCCTGGGAACGCCTGGCAGAGTCTCCCGTCAGAAGGAGCTTCAACTCCCACCTCCGGGAAAACTTCAACCATGTCTCGGAGGAGGTGGGGGACATTGAGTCCGAGTGGGCCATGTTCCGTGCCTCTGTTGCTGAGGCGGCTGATCGGTGCTGTGGCCGCAAGGTAGTCGGTGCCTGTCGTGGCGGCAATACCCGAACCCGTTGGTGGACACCGGGGGTGAGGGATGCCGTCAAGCTGAAGAAGGAGTCCTACCGGGCCTTTTTGGCCTGTGGGACTCCGGAGGCAGCAGACAAGTACCAACGGGCCAAGCGGAGTGCAGCCACGGCGGTCGCCGAGGCAAAAGCCCGGACATGGGAGGAGTTTGGTGAGGCCATGGAGAACGACTTCCGGACGGCTTCGAAGAGATTCTGGACCACTATCCGGCGTCTCCGGAGGGGGAAGCAGTGCACCGTCAACACTATGTATGGTGCGGATGGTGCGCTGCTGACCTCGACTCGAGACGTTGTGGATCGGTGGGGGGAATACTTCGAAGACCTCCTCAATCCCACCGACACGCCTTCCAATCAGGAAGCAGGGCCCAGGGACCCGAGAGTGGGCTCTCCTATCTCTGGGGCTGAGGTTGCCGAGGTGGTTAAAAAGCTCCTCAGTGGCAGGGCTCCGGGGGTGGATGAGATCCGCCCGGAGTTCCTCAAGGCCCTGGATGTTGTGGGGCTGTCATGGCTGACACGACTCTGCAACATCGCGTGGACATCGGGGGCAGTGCCTCTGGATTGGCCAACCGGGGTGGTGGTCCCCCTTTTTAAAAAGGGGGACCGGAGGGTGTGTTCCAATTATAGAGCGATCACACTTCTCAGCCTCCCCGGTAAGGTCTATTCAGGGGTACTGGAGAGGAGGGTCCGCCGGATAGTTGAACCTCGGATTCAGGAGGAGCAATGTGGTTTTCGTCCTGGCCGTGGAACTGTGGACCAGCTCTACACCCCCAGCAGGGTCCTTGAGGGGTCATGGGAATTTGCCCAACCAGTCCACATGTGTTGTGGACCTGGAAAAGGCATTTGACCATGTCCCTCGGGGATTCCTGTGGGGGGTCCTCCGGGAGTATGGGGTATCGAACCTCCTGATAGGAGCTGTTCGTTCCTTGTATGACCGGAGTCAGAGTCTGGTCCGCGTTGCCGGCAGTAAGTCGAAATCGTTTCCGGTGAGGGTTGGACTCCGCCAGGGCTGCCCTTTGTCACCGATTCTGTTCATAACTTTTATGGACAGAATTTCTAGGCGCAGTCAGGGCGTTGAGGGGGTCCGGTTCGGGGGCCTCAGTATTGCATCACTGCTTTTTGCAGATGATGTGGTCCTGTTGGCTCCAACATACCATGACCTTCAACTCTCACTGGATCGGTTCGCAGCCGAGTGTGAAGCGGCCGGAATGAGAATCAGCACCTCCAAATCCGAGTCCATGGTTCTCGACCGGAAAAAGGTGGAGTGCCTTCTCCGGGTTGGAGATGAGGTTCTGCCCCAGGTGGAGGAGTTCAAGTACCTCGGGGTCTTGTTCACGAGTGAGGGAAGGATGGAGCGAGAGATCGACAGGCGGATTGGTGCGGCGTCTGCAGTGATGCGGAGTCTGCACCAGTCCGTCATTGTAAAAAGGAAGCTGAGCCAAAAAGCGAAGCTCTCGATTTACAGGTCGGTCTACGTTCCAACCCTCACCTATGGTCATGAACTTTGGGTCATGACCGAAAGAACAAGATCACGGGTACAAGCGGCCGAAATGAGTTTCCTCTGTAGGGTGGCTGGGCTCTCCCTTAGAGATAGGGTGAGAAGCTCAGTCATTCGGGAGGGGCTCAAAGTAGAGTCGCTGCTCCTCCGCATCGAGAAGAGCCAGATGAGGTGGCTCGGGCACCTAATTAGGATGCCCCCTGAACGCCTCCCTAGTGAGGCGTTCAGGGCACGTCCCTCCGGAAGGAGGCCCCGGGGAAGACCCAGGACACGCTGGAGAGACTATGTCTCTCGGCTGGCCTGGGAACGTCTCGGGGTCCCCCCGGAAGAGCTGGAGGAAGTGGCCGGGGAGAGGGAAGTCTGGGCATCCCTACTGAGGATGCTGCCCCCGCGACCCGGAAACGGCTAAGCGGGAGAAGATGGATGGATGGATTTCAGGCTCGGTAATTGTGATTAACTGTAAGTGAACTTTAGTAACTTTCTGAGGATGGAAAATAATTGTAATTTTAAAATTTTAATTGGATAAAATGCAAGTCACTGTAACTGGAATTGAATTGTAATTTGACAAGGGTAATTAAAAATGTAATTGTAACTGAAAACCCCAACCCTGCTACATATGGACCTGGTGTTTTATTTCATTTGTATTTTCTATTATTTGGTGATTGACACATAAATATTGCCCCCGATGGTCTAAACTAATAATTTCAAATACAGTGGATGTAAATGCTTCAAATCTGTTAAAAACAATAAATGAGTTTATAAAGCCACTTTGTTATACTGTATATCAATCTTGTGATCTGCCACAATAATGTAATTAACTTAAATAAAAATACCAGTTGAGGGCTTTTCGCAGCAATTTTTAGGTGAGATTAAAAAGAGAGATTAATTACTTACAGAGCATAATAATTTTTTGCTCAATTTTTTAAATCTCTGGACAGCACTAGTGGGTGGGTGTGTGTGTGTGTGTGTGTGTGTGTGTGTGTGTGTGTAAACAATGCAAAATTAAAGCAGCTGTACAAATATTAAGAGCAAACCCGTGGCTGAATGATTATTATTGGTTATTAACACTCAGGCTTCTACAGTACCTTTCTGTTCCTTGATGATCCTCTGTGTGACTTTGTCCACAGAGATCATCTTGTTGCTGAAATCCTCCACGTATTCCTGCATCACGGTAAACTCCCCAGGTCGGGTCTTCAGGCCCCGCACAGAGTTGGCCACTGATCTCATCGTCTCCCCCATCCTGCTGAGGAAGCCTGGGCCCTGTTTTTTATGAGGGGCCAGCTCCTGTAGGAGGACCGTCACAGGACAAGCTGTTATATTGTTTCATTTACATTATGTTTGCTATAGTGAATGTGCTCCAGACTGATTGTCTATGTGTAACTATCACAATGTGATTTTAGGGTGGAAATGTTGATATTGTTGATTTTTTTTACTTTTGAGTTCTGAATTTGCTTACGCGGGCCAGCACCAGTATATCCTCACTTGCATTTTCTTTAGAAAACGCAAAAAATCAAGTTATTATAATTTATTTTTTATTTCTCTCTGAGTTTTGTTTTGAGGAAGAGGACTTTGTAAAGTCAGCAATCATTATTATTCTTTATCTGTCAAATTGTGTTGTATGCAACACTTTGTATACTTTGTGTGATTGTTCTAACAAAAATACAAAAGAAAAGTAAAATAATAATAATAATGTGCTTTCAGGGGTCATGCATAAAGCTTAGATGAAACATGTGTGAGAGAGAGAGTGACTGGAACCTCTGCAGTGAGGAAAACTTTCAAGTGTTCGCTGTGGGATAGGACAGGATGCTCCGAGATCTTGTTAAGGAAGCGATGCAAGGCTTTCCTCCTGGTCTCAATGAAAGATTCATTAAAACGCTCCACCATGCCTTTCATTACAAACTTCTCAGGGAGAGGCTGCAAACGGCAACAATAACAAAAAAAGGCCACCATTAAACACAGGTAACATTTATGTAACCAGGATGCTGACATGTTCAATTATTTATTTCATAGTATTTAATGACTTGAAATTCCACACAGCAAATTTTTGCCAAACAAATGAAATAGTTCTTAAACATTTACCTAAAGTACTTTTTACTTGATTACAGCAGAATAACCTATCAACTTGTCACACATCACCTCAGTAATGTTATAATACTGATATTATAGGTCAGGTTTTTGTCTAGAAATGTCTAGTAATCATACAATTTAAATAATACTCTTTAAAATTATATATTCTTTTTTTCATTTTATTTGTCTATTTTACAAAATTAAAAAAAAAAAAACAAAAAAAAAACAACAATACAATATATCACAGAAATAGAGGCAGAATGCCTATTATTCTTTTTCACATTAAATCACCACCCACAATCGCAAACAACTGTATTTCTATACGTTCACTTTCTCGAATATTTGGTGCATATTGTCACGTTGTGCAGTGATAATGGTCACTCTGTATGTGTAACACAGTGTAACAAACATATCAAAAAACTAATTTTCTGTGCTCAGTGTTTCATTCGGCCAGTTGAATTTCTGGTTTATCTCGAGTGTTTTGGAAAAAGCCTGAAGGCCGTGTGTGTGTGTGTGTGTGTACGAAAGCTGGTAAATTGAATCTTCTATGATGATCATCTTCAGTTGTCACATGTACTCGGGTATCAGTTTTCTGAAAGCTACTTTACCACCAATGTAGCCAATTTTAGTCGCGTCTGCATTCCAAATGTTTGTTCTGTAACTGCTGGGCTGTTTCTCAAATATTTTTTTTTTTTAATCAATTATAAAAGTGCTAGACCATAGAATGTATACCCGGTGTCACAGACTGAGTTTACCTCATACTGAGATCGATTATGAGAATATATGTAAGCACATGCAACCCTAACTCTAACCTAATCCAATAAAACTGATAAAACATATGTCCGTTCACTTTAAAAAAATAAATAAATAAACAAAACTGAATTTTTTATTTTTTATTTTAGCAAAAATTAATTTTTCTGGTACTATATACTCATAATCGATCTCAGTACGAGACACTGGGACTAGCTGCACATAGCTGCCAGGATAACTAATCAAATCAAACTATTTTTGTAATAGTTAACACTATTTAGGACCTGTTGTGTGTTAATCAGAGAAAAACAAATGTCAAATAGTTTCATTTACATAATTATAGTGTCATATTTATCCGATAATGCGAAAAACTGCAACAAAAGCATTGGTGTTTACCTATACAGTAGATAATGTCACAATATGGTTATTTTATGTATTGTATTATATATCATAAACTACAATAATATATGTTAACATAATCATTTTGATATTTTCTACCTTCCGTCAAAGACGTAATAATTTCACCAACATTTCCTTGTTTGTTTGTCTCTAAGCAGGATTACGTCACATATACGGACAAAGTTTTAACAGAAGGTAGACCTTTTGATTCCATTACATTTTGGAGGGAATCCAGATCAATAAACTGATTCTGGATCAAACATTTATTATACCTCATCATTGGCTACATTTCTAAAATGAATATCTCGGTTCATAAATTACTGATCTTGAGAAAATTTGACTGAGTTATGAAAGGGTTGGTCCATTAATTACCCCCACTGAGTTTCATCTGGATCGAAACCAAATTGTACATTTCATCTTTATTTTTAGAAAAACATGGGGTTGCGAATACATTTAGACCTACTGTATCTTTATTAATGGTAATATAAATACCTTACAAGCCTTTAAAGTGTGAATGATCACTGTACAATGATCAATGTCACTGTTCCAGATGATTTATCATGTAAATATTGAATATAAAACTACAAGACACTTGTTAAAAGTTACACAATTGTTGTTCTTTATGGGTTACTTTGTCCCATCTCCCTTTATTTATCTATGTGCTAGAACAGCAATTGTCAACTGGTGGGTCGGGACCCAAAAGTGGGTCGCAGACCTGTACTGGGTGGGTCGCAGACAGCTGGTCAAAAATAAAAAAAACTTCATGTTTCTCATGTTGGACTTGTCTTTTATTTTGAAATAAGCGTTTCTTTTGACAGGCATGCTGTGAAATACATGTTGCAGAGAAAAATATATAGATTTATGTTTTTAAAAAAAGATTGTGTGTTTTGAACAGCTATTTTTGAAAAACTGAATTTGGTTGGTTGAGAACCCCTGTGCTAGAAAACAATAAAAATTTTCTATCATTTTGCATTAATCATATGACTCTAATTACCTGCTGCTTCTTTTTAATACGAGAACAAATAATTTGCAGTTACTTGTAAGGTCTTACAACTTTCACACGATTATTTCCTTTTTTAAATTTTCAAAAAAATTAAAATCTTGTCAACACAAACTTCATCTATGTGATCGTTTACCCTAATAATATAAAAGTTCCTTTTCACCAAAATACAATTGTAGTTTGTAATAATAATATTAATAATAATAATAATAATAATAATAATAATGTGTGATTGGTGACTTTAGAGAGCCATCAGACACTGTGGAAAAAAAATTAATAATTACATTTTGAAAGAAGTGAAATTAATCACATCATTGAAACAAAGAGATACTGAGCAGTAGGTACATACAGTACATGAATAATAATAATAATAATAATAATAATAATAATAATAATAATAATAATAATAATACATACATGAATAATGAGGGTTGGGTGGTTTTCTTCCAGTCTGCTTCGTAACCACAGGAAGTCCTGGTAGCGGCGGCTAACCTCATACTCACTGGAGTCAAAGTCACTCCGTGTTGTCTGATGGGAGACATTTGGAATCAGATCCATCAATATATCAATAAATCCCAGAACTAAGCAGAATACTGTGAGGAGTTGGTAACACTGACAACTTTGTCCATTAACACATTCATTTACTAAAAAAATACATATATTTATGAAGTTCAAGTAACAAATAATCATCCTCTATGTAATTTTTTCTCAGAATAGGCGAAATGAATGTGTTTATTAATCAAGAGCTTAAAATAGAGCAGTGGTCAGGCTTTATAAGCCACCATTGATCACAGTTAATAATAGGGATGTAACGATTCACTCACTCACTCAACTCCCGATACGATTCCATTCACGACACTGGGTTCACGATACGATTCTATCACGATTAATTTTACAAAATGGGACTGTAGACAAACGATAAAAACTAAAAAATACTGTACTATTTCCTTTTATTTTTCATTGTCAAAAGAATCCCTTGATAAACTATTCAAAACAATGCAATTTAACTAAAAATAAATCTTGAATGAAATAGATAAAGGAATAATAGCCTATTAATTTAAATTCTGGTTCTATAGTAAACAATGCAAAACTGCACAATAGTTCTTTTTCTTTTTAAAAGTGCAATTGAAAATTTATTTTGTGCCTTAACAATTGGACTTTAAAAAAAACAGTCTGCACTGTATTTAACGATTCACTCACTCACTCAACTCCCGATACGATTCCATTCACGATACTGGGTTCACGATACGATTCTATCACGATTAATTTTACAAAATGGGACTGTAGACAAACGATAAAAACTAAAAAATACTGTACTATTTCCTTTTATTTTTCATTGTCAAAAGAATCCCTTGATAAACTATTCAAAACAATGCAATTTAACTAAAAATAAATCTTGAATGAAATAGATAAAGGAATAATAGCCTATTAATTTAAATTCTGGTTCTATAGTAAACAATGCAAAACTGCACAATAGTTCTTTTTCTTTTTAAAAGTGCACTTTAAAGTGGACTTTAAAAAAAACAGTCTGCACTGTATTTACGTCGGATATTTGTTTGGACCAGCAGAAGGCGCTGGTAACCCAGTGGTCGGTTGGCATGCAGTTATTCTAACAGTGAAGAAGAGCTGCTATGCGCTAGCAGACAGAGCTAATAGAAAAACGTGACTTTCACAGATACTCACGGTGCTAAAGGGGTAAGGAATCATTTATGAACATGTTTAAAGTAGAAGGCGGTCAGAAAGAAAGTAGTAGCAGATTCCGCCCACCGCCTCAGCATTTGGACAAGAGAAGGATAAATATATAACAGCCCTCTGCTTTTTAAAAAAAGTACTGCGATTCAATTTTCAGAGAATCGATGTAAACCGTGATACCTATGAATCGATTTTTAACTGCCTTACGATTAATCGTTACATCCCTAGTTAATAACATAATAGTTAATAACCATTGTAATGCCTTTTAATCAAAAAGCTATGTTAACCATTGAGTAATGTTCAATGGTTACAAATGTAGAAACACAAAGTAATGCAACATACTGTGCATGCACTAATTCATTAGATTCAGCCAATCAGACTAAAGCTATAAACACCCATTTGTAAAGATTGACCAATAATCGGCACAGCTGATAATATCGGCCAAAATTCTGCATTTTTATATTAATCGGTATCGCGAGTTTTCTTAAACGATAGCCGATAAGATTAGTTTATTTTAGAACGAGCGTCTCTGTCACCTTGGAGTGTATCAATGTCCCGCCTACAGACCCCACTGATTGGCTACACAGCAAGTGACAGCCAATCAACACTGAAGCTTCTATAGACCCCTTAACGGCCCATGTCACGAGCAACGTGGCTGGAGGCAAAAACAGGAAACACCGCTGGCTAAAGCATAGATATATATAAATGCTAGATGACGCAAGTGGGATTCGCCAGCGTAGCTCAACGGCGGCCATTTTACCTCAGACAACTGGCGTTCTGACATTCTGACGCGCTCCACGGTACTTGTTGGAAGGTGAGTGATCAGCTTAAACAAAAATACCCTTAACTCGATGAAATATTGGCAGATTTACAAACGGTTTGCTTTATTACAAACCTTACTATACGTAGGTACGACATAGGATGCTTATGCATGTTGAAATTGGCGCTTGCCATTAGAAAAGTGGTTCAGAATTGAGCAAGTTATGGTTATTTAAATAGTACATGCACCATTGACATCGATGTAATGAGCGGGGTCAGCTGTCTGGGGTAAGATGGCCGCCATGTTGCTACTTCGCTCCCCATTGTCTAACAGCGCTGGTAAGGTAGTGTTTTTATATATATATATATATATATATATATATATATACATATCTACGGTAGTTTGCCTCCAGGCTAAGCCCCGCCCAACAAAATACGTCACAATGTTTACAAACAATCAAAGAGTCTATATGTAGCATCACAGGGAGAGAGAGGAGAGGACTTCTCTGTGATTTTACTTTGATTTGATAAAAATATACACTGTTAAACAACCACATGTAAGTGCTGACATGTCCAATTTCCACATGGATATGTGTATATAATTCTAAACTACTGAGTCAGGGTTGTTCAAGTACCCACATTCCCTGAAGGCAACATAAGTGAGGAAGGTTCACGCCCCTCTCAGCTGATGCCACGCCCCACCCACGCCATATCAGGGTCAAAAGTCTGAAACTAGAAAAAAAAAAAAAAGATTTCAAACTGAAAAAAAAAGGTAAAGTGAAAAGAAAAAAATTAAACCTCGAAAGTCAAAATACATATGGAAGCGAAAATGAATCATTAATTCAAAAAAATGACAGAAGTGAATCAAAATTATATTTAACCTGAAAATTAATCTCAGATTTTTAAAAAACTCCTCCAAGAACCGCCACCTTAACGTGGTGGAGGGGTTTGAGTACCCGAATTATCCTGGGAGCTATGTTGTCGGGGGCTTAATGTCCCTGGTAGGGTCTCCCAAGGCAAACAGGTCCCAGGTGACGGGTCCGACTAAGAGCGGTTCAATGGCCATATTTGTACATTAAAAAACAAAGGCAGTTCACGTCGCCAGGATTGGCGCTACCGGGGCCCCACCTTGGAGCCAGGCCCGGGGTTGGGGCTCGAGTTCGAGCGCCTGGTGGCCGGGGCTTTGCCCACGGGCCCCGGCCAGGCAGAGCCCGAAAGGACGACGTGGGCCCGCCCTCCCGTAGGCACACCACCCGCAGGAGGGATCATATGAGGCCGGTGCAATGTGGATCGGGCAGTCGTCCAGGGCAGGGGGCCTTGGCGATCTGATCCCCGGCTACAGAAGCTAGCGTTAGGGACGTGGAATGTCACCTCTCTGGCGGGGAAGGAGCCTGAGCTTGTGTGCGAGGTGGAGAAGTTCGGACTAGATATAGTCGGTCTCACCTCGACACATAACAAGGGCTCTGGAACCAGCCTTCTTGACAGGGGTTGGACTCTCTTCTACTCTGGAGTCGCCAATGGTGAGAGGCGCCGGGCCGGGGTGGCTATACTTCTTGCCCCCCGACTTAGTGCCTGTACGTTGGAGTTTACCCCGGTAGACGAGAGGGTAGCCTCCCTCCGCCTTCTGGTGGGGGGACGGATCATGACTGTTGTTTGTGCCTATGGGCCAAACAGCAGCTCGGAGTATCCACCCTTCTTGGATTCCTTAGAGGGAGTACTGGAGAGTGCTCCTTCTGGGGATTCCCTCGTTCTGCTGGGGGACTTCAACGCTCACGTTGGCAGCGACAGTGAGACCTGGAGGGGCGTGATTGGGAGGAACGGCCCCCCTGATCGGAACCCGAGCGGTGTTTTGTTGTTGAACTTCTGTGCTCGTCACAGATTGTCCATAACAAACACCGTGGTCAAGCATAAGGGTGCCCATATGTTCACTTGGCACCAGGACACCCTAGGCCGCAGTTCGATGATTGACTTCGTAGTCGTGTCATCGGACTTGCGGCCGCATGTCTTGGACACTCGGGTAAAGAGAGGGGCGGAGCTGTCAACTGATCACCACCTGGTGGTGAGTTGGCTCCGATGGCGGGGGAGGATGCCGGTTAGACCTGGCAGACCCAAACGTATAGTGAGGGTCTGCTGGGAACGCCTGGCAGAGTCTCCCGTCAGAAGGAGCTTCAACTAACACCTCCGGGAAAACTCCAACCATGTCTCGGAGGAGGCGGGGGACATTGAGTCCGAGTGGGCCATGTTCCGTGCCTCTGTTGCTGAGGCAGCTGATCGGTGCTGTGGCCGCAAGGTAGTCGTTGCCTGTCGTGGCGGCAATACCCGAACCCGTTGGTGGACACCGGGGGTGAGGGATGCCGTCAAGCTGAAGAAGGAGTCCTACCGGGCCTTTTTGGCCTGTGGGACTCCGGAGGCAGCAGACAAGTACCGACGGGCCAAGCGAAGTGCAGCCACGGCGGTCGCCGAGGCAAAAGCCCGGACATGGGAGGAGTTTGGTGAGGCCATGGGGAACGACTACCGGACGGCTTCGAAGAGAGTCTGGACCACTATCCGGCGTCTCAGGAGGGGGAAGCAGTGCACCGTCAACACTATGTATGGTGCGGATGGTGCGCTGCTGACCTCGTTGTGGATCAATGGGGGGAATACTTCAAAGACCTCCTCAATCCCACCGACACGCCTTCCAATCAGGAAGCAGGGCCCAGGGACCCGAGAGTGGGCTCTCCTATTTCTGGGGCTGAGGTTGCCGAGGTGGTTAAAAAGCTCCTCGGTGGCAGGGCTCCGGGGGTGGATGAGGTCCGCCCGGAGTTCCTCAAGGCCCTGGATGTTGTGGGGCTGTCATGGCTGACACGACTCTGCAACATCGCGTGGACATCGGGGGCAGTGCCTCTGGATTGGCCAACCGGGGTGGTGGTCCCCCTTTTTAAGAAGGGGGACCGGAGGGTGTGTTCCAATTATAGAGGGATCACACTCCTCAGCCTCCCCGGTAAGGTCTATTCATGTGGTTTTCGTCCTGGCCGTGGAACTGTGGACCAGGTCTACACCCTCAGCAGGGTCATGGGAATTTGCCCAACCAGTCCACATGTGTTTTGTGGACCTGGAAAAGGCATTTGACCGTGTCCCTCGGGGATTCCTGTGGGGGGTCCTCCGGGAGTATGGGGTATCGAACCTCCTGATAGGAGCTGTTCGTTCCCTGTATGACCGGAGTCAGAGTCTGGTCCGCATTGCCGGCAGTAAGTCGAAATCGTTTCCGGTGAGGGTTGGACTCCGCCAGGGCTGCCCTTTGTCACCGATTCTGTTCATAACTTTTATGGACAGAATTTCTAGGCGCAGTCAGGGCGTTGAGGGGGTCCGGTTCGGGGGCCTCAGTATTGCATCACTGCTTTTTGCAGATGATGTGGTCCCGTTGGCTCCAACATACCGTAACCTTCAACTCTCACTGGATCGGTTCGCAGCCGAGTGTGAAGCGGCCGGAATGAGAATCAGCACCTCCATATCCGAGTCCATGGTTCTCGACCGGAAAAAGGTGGAGTGCCTTCTCTGGGTTGGAGATGAGGTTCTGCCCCAGGTGGAGGAGTTCAAGTACCTCGGGGTCTTGTTCACGAGTGAGGGAAGGATGGAGCGAGAGATCGACAGGCAAATTGGTGCGGCGTCTGCAGTGATGCGGAGTCTGCACCAGTCCGTCATTGTAAAGAGGGAGCTGAGCCAAAAAGCGAAGCTCTCTATTTACAGGTCGGTCTACGTTCCAATCCTCACCTATGGTCATGAACTTTGGGTCATGACCGAAAGAACAAGATCACGGGTACAAGCGGCCGAAATGAGTTTCCTCCGTAGGGTGGCTGGGCTCTCCCTTAGAGATAGGGTGAGAAGCTCAGTCATTCGGGAGGGGCTCAAAGTAGAGTCGCTGCTCCTCCGCATCGAGAAGAGCCAGATGAGGTGGCTCGGGCACCTAATTAGGATGCCCCCTGAACGCCTCCCTAGTGAGGCGTTCAGGGCACGTCCCTCCGGAAGGAGGCCCCGGGGAAGACCCAGGACACGCTGGAGAGACTATGTCTCTCGGCTGGCCTGGGAACGTCTCGGGGTCCCCCCGGAAGAGCTGGAGGAAGTGGCCGGGGAGAGGGAAGTCTGGGCCTCCCTACTGAGGATGCTGCCCCCGCGACCCGGAAACGGCTAAGCGGGAGAAGATGGATGGATGGATTTTTTAAAAAAAAAATTTGAGTTTTGATTTGATTTTCAATCAAAACATTTTCAATGCACTTAAAAATGACTGCAGACATCAGATATATTGTCAAAAGTGCAACTTTAATGCTGTGATTGTCCTCAAGAGATAAAATGCATGGAATAATCCCAAAATAAAAAGTAAATGAGGTTCTGTCATTCAACTATTTCAAGCTTTAACCCAGGTTTAAGCAAAAGTGCAACAGAAACTTCACAGTAGCTTCAATTTTCTGATTAAGAAATCAGATAACTACATATTTTATAACATAACAATACAATTAAAAAAATAATAAACTATTCCCTTAGCATCTCAGCATAGTGTGAATAAAACATTTAACATGCCTGTGGCACACATATAGCCTACTCAAAGGGTAAACAAATGTAAACAAAGAGGGGGCGGGCTCATGTCGCGTTACGGTAACCCACAAGGACGGAACGCGACAAAGTCTGAAAAAAGTGTGATAGAAAAAAAAAGAACAAAAAAAAAAATTTTTAAAACATTTTTTTTTTTTCTTTTTTAAAACTCGAATTTGCAAAAATAAAAATTGTTTTTATCTACAAATTCGATAAATCCCTCGGTCACAGTCTCTTGAAATCCAAAAAAAAAACTTTTTTTTTTTAGTACCGGCATTTTTATTGGCCCATAACTGCATGTGGAAATATAAGACCAACATCTGATCTCCATTTTACTTGATAGTATAAAGGTTACTCTATAAAACAATTTATTCATTTTATGTATATTCTGAGAGAGTTTGTGAAGCTGTACAACTATACCAACTTTTAGTTTCCTATGTGTTTCCAGAGATATTGAAAGCTGAAAATGGAAGAAAAATAAGGACCCACCAAAATTTACACATACTCACCCATCCCCCCCCCACTAAATTGTAGTAAGTATTTATCTGATCAAACACAAAATGTGTGCCTACTGAATAATTACGAAACAATTGGTGAAAGAGTTTCATGGCCGTGGAATAACCCGGTGTAGTTTATTTAAATAAATCATCAATATAACTTCTTGAAATCTTGATATATTTGTTTACAAAAAGATTCTATGAAGATCTGGATAAAGGATTCCTAAACCACTCTCATGATATCCTTGTTTTTCAGATAAATGTTACATTTCTAAAACCAAAGAACATGTTTGAGGTTCTCCAAAAGGCTCAAGAAGAACATCAAAAACAAAATAGGTTTTTTTTTTCCTTGGTGTTTTTGGGGGAAACGTTTGGATTTTAATGTTAATTTCATGCTTGCTTCCATTTTCCTTTACTTAAGAAACACTGGAAAATCTTTGTATTTTTTCATCTGGCGTGTGCCAGCTCTCTGTGTCCCGTTCTGTTATTAGAGTCTTACACAAAAAGCTCAAATCAAACTGTCTAGACTAAAGGACGCGTTTATCTATGTCGCACACAGGAAAAAGAACACGCTGCTCACCCTTGTCACCACTTTATACGTGATAAACGTTTCCACAGCTGTGACGTGGCTCTCTGGGTTGCTGACTGTGATGAAGAAGTCTTTAGTGTGGACTGCTTGTAGCCCCTCATCCTCATCCTCCAGTCTGTACTGGTTGACCATTGAGCCCGGAGAGTTGGGTAGGGAGCTCCCATCGGCCAGAGAAGTGTTCTGGAAAACAGCACAACAAGCTCACACATTCAGCTTCCACTTCAACACAATGTCATTATATGCAATTAGGGATGTAACGATTCACTCAACTCCCGATACGATTCGATTCACGATACTGGGTTCACGATACGATTCTCTCACGATTTATTTTACAAAATGGGACTGTAGACAAATTTTTTTTTTGGGAAAAAAACTAGAAAATACTGTATTATTTTCCTTTTATATTTCATTGTCAAAAGAATCCCTTGATAAACTATTCAAAACCATGCAATTTAACTAAAAATAAATCTTGAATGAAATAAATAAAGGAATAATAGAAATGAAAATGAAGCCTGTTAATTTAAATTCTGGTTCTATAATAAACAATGCAAAACTGCATAATAGTTCTTTTTCTTTTTAAAAGTGCAACTGAAAATGTATTTTGTGCCTTAACAATTGGACTTAAAAAAAAAAACCGTGATTACACTGATTTACGTCATATTTGTTTGGACCAGCAGAGGGCGCTGGTAACCCAGTGGTCGGTTGGCATGCAGAAATTCTTGCAGTGAAGAAGAGAAGCTATGCTAGCAGACAGAGCTAATAGAAAAACCTGACTTTTACAGATATTCAAGTAATATTTCAGATATTCTTTCGGTGCAATGAATCATTTATTAACATATTTAAGAGTAGAAGGCGGCCAGAAAGAAAGTATTAGCAGACTCCGCCCGCCGCCTACACTTGCCCTCTGCTGGTTAAAAAAAGTACTGCGATTCAATTTTCAGAAAATCGATATCAACCGTGATACCTATGAATCGATTTTTAACTGCCTTACAATTAATCGTTACATCCCTATATGCAATATTACAGTAGTTACGTTTCCATTACAGATTTTCGCAAAACAAAAGAGATATTTCTAAATGTCGACAACGTATAATTGCCGCGCAACTCCCGTGAAATCTCAATCCCGCGAGACTTTGCTGCAGGAAGATGGATGCTCCAAACGTCCTTATAACAACGGTGTCTGCTCAATGAAATTGTAACAAATAGATAGATATTGGTGTAAAATGAGGGGAAAAAAAACAACAAAAAATCCATAAGTATCTGATTATATGGGCCTACATCTAAAATCTCCAATATGATATAATAAATATTAAATTATTGTTTTTCTTGGATTTATTGAGAGTAGTTAAAACAAAATAGAACAGAATATATTTTTGTTGATCTCCAGGGGGGATATTCACATGTTGTAGCAACACAATAGAATTCGTACGGAAACGTATCGATTGACTCCCCCTCTATCTGTACGCAGCGCCCCTCATTGGCCATTTTAGGTGACGTGATAGGTGCACCACGTCACTTAAAGTTCCATCATTTTATTTGCAGCTCATATTTATTCTTAGCTCCCCCGCTAACCCTTTTATTTTAGCCCTAACCCTAAACCAGGAAATACCCTAAAATGTTAATATTTTTTGTATATGTATTTTTAACCGTAACCCTAACCCTAAACCAGGAAATACCCTACAATGTTAATATTTTTTGTATATGTATTTTTAACCGTAACCCTAACCCTAAACCAGGAATTACCCTAAAATGTTAATATTTTTTGTGTATGTATTTTTAACCCTAACCCTAAACCAGGAAATACCCTAAATTGTTAATATTTAACGTATACGTATTTTTAAAGGTGGGATTTGCCATGTTAAATATGTTAAAATAAATAAAAATATTTATGAAAATACACAGGCACGTTATGCTTATGTAGAAAAGGTCCGGAAAACGTACATGTCCGTGTCAATAGTCTCAGGGTCTATGGATACGTTTCCGTATGAATAGACACTTTGTAATAATAAATAGGTGAGTTTTTCCCATACCTTATGTTGCGGACTATTGTTCTCATAATAATATCACTTGATCAAGCCTAAAAAAATGATATATCGTATCGATATGGGCAAAAACTGAAGATTGCAATATCAGTATTTTAATGGAGGTGAAAATGTTGTATTAGACACACCTACTGATTTAAATGAATCACAAAAAGTACAGAAAACCACAAATCTGTTTGCCGTCTCATCCAACATCAGTGCCTGACCTCATAAAGTACCACACACACACACACACACACACACACACACACACACACACACACACACACACACACACACACACACACACACACACACACACACACACACACACACACACACAGTAAAGCTCGGAACTTTTCAGGAAGTGGGTTTACCTTGGTGAAAACCTCCAGATCATCGTCCTCGTCCAGGTCCAACATGTGTCCCGTGAATCCCGCTGAGTCACCCTGTCCACTCATGGTTCTGTGTAAACTTTACAAAGGCCTGAGCTCATCAGAAGAAAAAAAAAAAAAAGACCCGAAACAAAGTCCTGGAAGAACTTCAGAGCGACGCAGATCACGACACACACACAGGGACGCCCATCGCTGCACGGAGAAAGACGCTTTTCAAAATAAAAGCTTACCCTCCTCCTTTTTTTTTTATTTTTATTTTTTTTATTTTTTTTACGTCCATTAGTATATAAGTCGAACTTTAGAAACACAAACACGGACAAATGTGTTAGTATCCATAAGTCATTGTAATGTTCTCTGGGAATTTGTGCCTGTTGGTTTTGAACAGCAGTTATGAGGTCAGGCACTGATGTTGGATGAAAGGCCTTGCCCTGCAGCCTCTGTTCCAATGCATCCGAAAGGCGTTGATGAACCCTGAAAACCCGGTGTGTGTGTCCACACAGTGTATCTATAATATATTGTCAACATGCTCTGTGGGCTGAAAAGATTTCCAAATGCTTCAAAGTAGCATAAAGAAAGTGTCTTGAAGAACAATACCACGTTGATTAGATAGAACTGCTTGTTACATCATGCCACAAAACAAACATGACACTTCAGACAAAATATAGAGATCCAGTAATTACTTATGTACCTGATTACTGATAAATCTAAAATGTAATTGTATATTTTTCAATGGATTAATAATGTAGGTCAGTTACACACATTGTTTTGCTCCTGGGATAGACCTGAGCTCAAAATAAATACTATATATCTATGAGAAGATTTTAATTCAGGAAACTGATCCATGTGTCAATTCATGTTTTGCAATGAACAATTTTATAATACGATTAGAAATGTTGCTGTTCAATTCCGAATTATTTATTGGCATAAAATATATTTAAATAGATAATTGTCTCTGACTAATGTTGTTTATTTTATTTTAGTGGCATGTATTTCCACTTTATGTTTTATTATTTGTGGTTATTTACTAGATTTGGTAATTTTGGCATTCTCGTCCATTTTTAAAAGGGTGACAGGGAGTTTATTTTGAAATCAAACTGCTATATTTCCGTTGTTGAATAAAAAGCACTTGACGTTCTGAACTGCTGACCAAGCAGAGGCGGAAGCGTCGCCTGAAAGCAAAGATCACCCTATAGCAGTAAAAGTTATTGTACATGTGATTATTGCTCGTCCCTTTTCTGTATATTTTTATGATGTACACTTATGACTTGTTGTACATTTTTATTTTTCAATACATTTTTTTTTTTTTTTTTTTTAAATGTAAAAAATTGAAGTACAAAGGTGGATACAAGGTGTTTCAAAGTAGAACCTGGATTTGATCTATTATATTTGTTTGTGTATTTACTTTTTAAAAAACTAACAAATTGAGATAACAAGGCTGAAGTACGGTATTATGTTTCAAATAAATAAATAAATAAATAAATAAATAAATAAATAAATAAATAAATAAATAAATAAATAAATAAATAAAATGTCGGGATATCCTGACACTCACTTTTTCCAGACTGAAGTGAATGTTTACATTTTTGTGCTCACTAATATTGCGTGCAGATTAATTGTTACATAGTTTTCAGTAATCATATTTAGTGTATATATATATTTTTTAAACATCCAAACTAAAATAAAAATAAATTAAATTAAATTAGATTATCATTACATAGGATAGTGTCAAAGCATTTTTTTTTTTTTGTGAAATTCACATTTGACTCCAAACAAGGACCTTTTGTAAACCATTGTAAAATTATTTGAACCCAAGTTTTTATATAATTTGGTAAAATAGAAGCATTCGTTTGTGTTAAAAGAATGGAAACAATGGGATGGAGATAATGAATTGGCACCTTTTTCAGGGTGAACAAGGAACAAGCAAGTCAGAAAACCAACGCATCGATTAATAAATCTGTGATCATGTGTTGGAAAAACGCATCTTGCTAGATTTGCATATCTAATAAATTCAAATAAAAATGGACGTGATGTAATTCAATACAAGAGCATTGCTCTTAAATGTTAATAATTTAAAAGTAAGAACTAAAAAAATGTGATATGGTATGTGCTACTAGTAGGGCTATATTACAATTTTTGACACTCAATCCTGAAGCATGTAACACAAACTTACTTAAGGCTAAGTACACATGTACTTAACTGATTATAAGAGAACTTTAAGACATATAATAGGTCTGAGTCATTGAAACACCCATACGCTCCCATTACAGAATGAACCCCCACTGGAGAATGGAGCCAGCAGACCTCTGTACTGGATAAAGATAGAGTAGTGGTCACCAATAGTGATAGATGTATAGTCAGAGCCTTAGTAGAATTACATACTGCTGCACTTGAAAAGTTCATTAAACTTTGTTAATTTTGGAGACGAAACGAGGTGCAGCACTTTTCTAGAAAGTCCCCTAGCAGCCTCTGTCTACAACTCTCGCCCATTTACTCGGAATCGTTCGAGGTGCGAGAACATGAGTGTACAACGATTGACAAAAAAGTCACACAGCCTGTCAGTGCCTTTACTTCTTCTGTCTCGACTGGTATAAACAAACAAACAGACTACAAAGATGGTGTCCGGGTTTTTCATATATATATAATTTCCTAAACGACTTGCCAAATATATACACACACATGCACTTTCACATAAACACTATATTTAATTTATATATATATATATATATATTTAATTTCCTAAACGGCTTGCCATATATAAATAGGCTAGCCTATATATATATATATATATATATATATATATATATATATATATATATAAATATATATATATATATATATATATATATATATAAATATATATATATATATATATATATATATATATTGTGTGTGTGTGTGTATATAATTTTAATAAGTACATTTGGGTTATGACCCCAAGGTTGAAAAACACTGTCTTACCCTTTAAAGTTAAACCATAAATATTTATAATTTTAAAAATGTATATCAAACCATAGCCCTTCAGAATATTCAATTTCTCTCTCTTTTTTTTTTTTTTTTAATGTGTGTGTGTGTGTGTGTGTGTGGTTTGGCCTGCTGGCAGCAAAGCGCCACGGTCTGAGCTCCAGCCATTAGATGTCACTGTTGCACAAATCAAAACTTTTTGTTTCTCTGCTCCCTGAAATATTATGACAGTGAACTTTGGAAAATCATTTACATACGTGGTCGAATACATATCATTTGAACATTAGAAATATCTCATGATGGGCTTCATTTTGCCACACTTTGTGTGAGCGAGGTCACAAATGCAGCCTCACAGCGAGAAGGTTATGGATGAATGCATCGGCCATGTTCCAAGGTTGCAAGCCATGCACGAAGTACCCCCACATTTCTTCCTGGGATCCAAAATATTTGCTTGACTGCAAATTCATAAATTGATTGTACCAAATAACGTGTGTGTGTCTGCCCACATCACACTCTGCCCTGGATTTTCTAGTCTTCAAGCACAATGAAACCTGAATCTTAATCAAGCTGACGAAGAGGATGTCACGCCTGAGGAGATAAAATGGGAATTTTAATTTAGAAAAATTGAAAAGCCAGTCGAATAGTGATTTCCTCTCAATCAATATTTTAATCCTTACTCATGTGTGTCAATGCGTCACATGTTGAAACATCGCCAGTTATTTCCTAATGGACAGAAGATAATCAATTCATATGGATTTTTTCCCCCCGCTACTGCAACAGAAGAAGGAGAAGAAAGAGGCGTTCCAGCTAGCGTCGTTAATATACAGGAAGCCATTATCGTGTGTGTGTGTTTGTGAGTGTGGGTTCATGCGCATTTGAAAACAAAATCACTCACATCGCTACAGTCTGCTATCTGTATTTGTCGGCTCATATACGCGACGCGCAATGGGCATGTGTGTTTGTGCAAATGACAAACGTGTGGAAGTTCATCCCCCACCTATCAGATTAGAGTCTTCTATAATAGGCCGACAAAGGTCAGGGTTTTTCGGTAGCGGAATGTAGCAGCAGGCTGTATTTTAAAGGTCATAACGCCACACCATTGCATTATCTCCCTGCCATTTCATACCAGTTTGCCTGTTTGATTGATTTAAGAAAAAAAAATAAAGCTGCATCTACACCAAGACCCAGTGTGGCTGCCTTTTCTTTTCCCAGTTAAAGAATGACAAAAAACGGTGGCGGGGGGAGTAGGTGGTTTTGTCTTGCTTTGAGCTCTGTGATCCTCGTGGTTCTGTTAAAAGAAGGTGGTTTTCAGTCTGGGAAAAGAGCCATCAACTGTTTTACTGTTGAATTGTGATGGGCATCCTCCTGCTCTATGGGTGACTCGGCTTGTTGGAGCTTAACAGCACTGCTCCACCTTGTCTGTGCTGACGTCTAGATCCTCCACCACTCACTAGTCCTCCTTCTTTAACGTAGAAGCGTGAATAGTGGAAGGAGAAGAAAAGAAGACAGTTGTCCTTTCTGCTAAACGGACCTGTTGCCAGGTCAGGAAATCTTGAAATATTATACAAATCCTCAATATGTTGACAATAGAATCCTGTCTGAAAAATGTGACATTGTTCTGTAAAGTGCAGAGAGTGATATTATGTGGAACAAAGAACTAGGGTAGGTGGGGCAGCTGATGCTGCTTTTGTCTTTTCAGCAACAGTTGTCGAGTCTCTCTGATTAGGTTGTTTGTTTTTAAGGTCACAGGGGCAGCATCCTTAGCAGGGAAGCCCAGACTTTACTCTTTACCAACCACTTCCTCCAGCTCTTCCCGGGGGATCTGAATGGTCCAGTCGACTCATTGGTCAGCCTCAACTGGACGTGGAGTCTCTGTACCCCAGACATTTACTGTAAATCGCCCACTCAATTTCAGTAGAAATCTCCCACCCTCTGTTTGCAGAGTTCTAGCTCCTTCCATCCTGTCAAAGGTTCAGATTCCGAAGGAGCAGAACAAGACGTTTCAGGAACAGCTTTGTTCCAGCCGCAGCTGTTCTTTTAAATAAGTTTTAGCCTCAGAAATGTATTTATTTATTTATGGTAGTTTTATTCTTTTATTGTCTTTTACTCTGATGCTGTAATTATCTTTTAAAGCTGCAGTTTGTAGAATCTTTCCTCCTCTCTGTTTTGAAACCGAAACTTAGCCTCCCTTACCAGTGTCTTTTGTGAACGCTGTTAGCGAGACTAGTGACTAGGGACAAAATGTACTGACTTTATCTTGTGTGATTGGATATTTTTCTGGTGTTTTAGAGACTCTGATATGAATGCACATATCACTCTGTAGTAACTGCACTGAGCAGCGGCTGCTGCCATCAGCTCGTCCCCGTCAGGGAGCTCACACAGTCAGCTGTGATCCCAGCCGCTTAAAGCGGACCGACAACCATCACTCAACATCCAGACTGTAAAATTAATTCAACTTGAATAAGCTTCTCTTAGGTTTACACACGGTTTATCCCGTCTGTTATGACTCTCCCTCTGACACCAGTGCGTATATAGGGCAGACCCTGTGCAGTCACGGGGATCCATGAGGACGCAAAGCGATCAGTACGTTTGTGCCTTTAAACTGTTGCTTCTCCACCTCGGTCTGCTCTTTTTCTGTTTGATTTGTTGTGTAACTGTTGTGTCTAACGCCACGGTGGAGACTTCAGCTGGAACGTCCGTCATTACACTTGGTACGTGAACTCGCCTGACTTCAGATGAGCAGCCAATAGTAACGTTCAAAACAGCCCATGGAGCACATCTGTTTGTTGAAAGATCTTTGATTGGCTTAGAGATTTTTGACTAAAAGATGAAAAAAATTACATACTGCAGCTTTAATTGCTGAGTTGACCTTCTTTCCTTTGGTCCTGGTCTTGGTAATATACTGTACTTGAAGTTCATTTCATTAAGTATACTTTAAGTATACTTTAAAAGATAACTGTAAGTTTACAAAAGTACACAACAAGTACACTAATCTATATACTACTAGTATTTTTTTTTTATTTGAAATATGTTATTAATCCATCAAGGGGAATTTTTTATTTCTTTATTTATTTATTTTGCTGCTTCACCTTGATTTTTACTATGAGGGGAGCACACCCAGAGCAGTGTTGGAGTTTGGTGCCTTGCTCAAGGGCACCTCAGCAGAAAGAAGTACAAAAGTATACTAATGTAAAAGTATAAGCTTTAGGATTAAAATATAAGTGAAAGTCTAAATATTAATGTACTTAGTCTTACACTAGTCTTTATACTTTTCAATAAGCCAAGTACACTTCACTATACTTTTCTTAAATATATAAAATATAGTATATAAAAAGTACACTTGAAGTATGCTGCCTCAGTTTTATTATGAAACAAGTATACTTGTAGTACACTTGAATGAAGTACTTTTTCCTAAGGGTCTCAGGGCCTCCTTCCGGTGGGACGTGCCCTGAACACCTCACCCTCCCGGATGAGTGAGTTTCTCACCCTCTCTCTAAAGGAGAGCCCAGCCGCCCTACAGAGGAAACTCATTTCAGCCACTTCTACTCGCTATCTTGTCCTTTGGGCCATGACCCAAAGCTCATGACCATAGGTGAAGGTAGGAAGAAAGATTAACCAGTAAATGAGAGCTTTGCTTTGTGGCTCAACCCAACATTACTGCAGACGCTGCCGGTCTGCTAAGCAAAGCTTAAAATTAACTTTTGAAGGTCAACTTCTAATGAGCAAATTGAACGATCTGTCATTGTGTAAATACTAATTTGGAATAGTTAACCCTTCAAATTCATTCATTAGACTCAATCGGTTAAAATAACTTTACTAATTAATTGTACATATGAGGGTAATTGTTCATCAATAATCACATCTTCACACACTCAGGGCGACCGTGGCTCAGGTGGAAGAGGGTCGTCTTCTGATCGAGAGGTTTGGGGTTCGATCCCAGTACCTGACTATGTGTCGAAGTGTCCTTGGGCAAGACACTGAACCCTAAGTTGCTCCCAGTGGTCGACTAGCGCCTTACATGGCAGTCCTGTCCCACTGGTGTGTGAATGTGAGAGTGAATGGGTGAATGAGCTGATATGTAAAGCGCTTTGAGACTGCTTCATTGTGGTTATAAAGAGCTATATAAAATCAAGTCCATTTACCATTTAGTCCATTTACTCAATCATCAAGGAATTACACACAAATTGTGTTAAATACAAACAGTTACTTTTTGTTATGGGGAAATCAGAATCAACTTTATTGGCCAGGGTTGTTACATGTTTAGTTCCAGGGTTGTTACATGTTTAGTTCCAGGGTTGTTACATGTTTAGTTCCAGGGTTATTACATGTTTAGTTCCAGGGTTATTACATGTTTAGTTCCAGGGTTGTTACATGTTTAGTTCCAGGGTTGTTACATGTTTAGTTCCAGGGTTATTACATGTTTAGTTCCAGGGTTGTTACATGTGTAGTTCCAGGGTTATTACATGTTTAGTTCCAGGGTTGTTACATGTTTAGTTCCAGGGTTATTACATGTTTAGTTCCAGGGTTGTTACATGTTTAGTTCCAGGGTTGTTACATGTTTAGTTCCAGGGTTGTTACATGTTTAGTTCCAGGGTTGTTACATGTTTAGTTCCAGGGTTATTACATGTTTAGTTCCAGGGTTATTACATGTTTAGTTCCAGGGTTGTTACATGTTTAGTTCCAGGGTTATTACATCCTTAGTTCCAGGGTTATTTCACAGAAACAGGTCTGACACTCTTTGATTGTTTAGCGTTGATCAGAGTGACAGCCTGGGGGAAGAAACTGTTTTTATGACGGGTTGTTTTGGCGTACAGTGATCTGTAACGTCTGCTGGAGGGGAGGAGTTTTAACAGATTGTGTCCAGGGTGTGAGGGGTCTGCAGTGATGTCACCTGCTCGTTTCCTGACCCTGGACAGGTTTAAGTCTTGGATGGGGACAGTTTGACACCGATGATCTTTTCTGCAGACCTGATTGTCCGTCGTAGTCTGTGTCTGTCTAGTTTGGTTGTAGATCCAAACCAGACAGTGATGGAGGTGCACAGAACAGACCGAATGATGGAGGTGTAGAACATGATCAGCAGCTCCTGGGGAAGGTTGAACTTCCTCAGCTGATGCATCAAGTACATCCTCTGCTGTGCCTTTTTTTCTGAGTGTGTCTATGTGGAAGGTCTTGTGAAATTGTGGATCCCAGGAACCTGAAAGAGTCCACGGTAGCCACTGTGCTGTTCAGAATGGTGAGGGGGGGATTTCTCCTGAAGTCCACTGTCATCTCCACAGTCTTGTTGGTTCTGACTGCACCAGAGAGCCAGCTGTTCCACCTCCCGTCTGAAGGCAGACACAAAGGAGATAACATTTTTTTTACCGGCATTTATTTATTTGTTTGTTTGTCTGTTAGAAGAATTATGGATTGTAACCAAAAATAGAACTTATGCTACGGAAGATTCCATTACATTTTTGAGGGGATCCAACAGCTGATTTCAGATCAGTTTGAATAATTGCTAACATTTTAAATATTCATAATTGTTTCCAACTGTCCTCGCTGAATAAGATGAGCAAAATCCTGAGCGCAAACTTAACGCCTCTCTCCTCCAAGAACACACCTTAAATAATTAACACTACTCGGCCTCTGAGTGCTGTTGTTGTGCTAGTTTTTACACACACACACAAAAAAAGAAAAACCAGTGAAAAACGTAGAACGTTGTGAATCATGCAAACATCCAGGGTTGTGGACTTGTTAAAGGCCGTTCTGTTATTACTAAATAAATCTTACTTTAAAATAATAACCCAGACCCCATTCAAACAATGTGCACAAATAATCTAACGTAGAGGTTTAAAATTCAATAAGAGAAAACTGCTGAATAAATTTGAAACTAAAACATTAAAATCTGTTCAGTTAAAAAAAAATAAAAAAATTACTACTACTACTTCTACTATTATTAATACTCTTTATCACTACAACTACTATAATGTACCAGGGGGCTATTTCAGGTTAGAGGTTCAACAAACTCTGAGTTAACTTCTTATCTGATTCCTGAGCAGCTGATGTGCGTTAGTTTAATCAACTATGAGTATGTTTACCTTGAGTTATTTGAGCACAACCGCTATAAAAAAAAAAAAAAGCCATGATCAATGGAGGCCAGATACCACGAGTCACCATGACAACTGAAAAAGAAAATACAGTTTCTGTGTAAATGTGACACGCCTTCAGCCATGAAGGAGAGAGAATGATGGCATAGGAGAAAAATCATACCCTAGTCAATGCGTCAGTTTAAATGTACTATTCCATTAACTTTACATTTAAACATACTTAAGATCCTAGCATACTGTTGTGAATAGAAATAGGAATATATATATGTCATATATGTTAATGAAATCAGATGAAACTCATCAGTTATTAAAACTCCAGGCTTGTCTTAAAGACATCACATCCTGGATGAGCCGTACATTTCTCCTTCTTAACCAGGATGAAACCAAAGTGATTTTATTTGGTCCAAAACACCTCAGAAAAAAATTATCAGAGCAAATAGTGTCTCTGGATGGCATTACTCTTGATACTGACTCATCCTTCAATTCTCATATTAAACAAATCTCAAGAACAGCTTTCTTCCGCCCACGTAATATCTCTAAAACCAGGAATATCTTGACCCAGAGTGATGCTGAAAAACTAATCCATGCATTTGTCACATCTAGACTAGATTATTGTAAGTCTACTGTCAGGATGACCCAATAACTTCCCAAAAAGTACTAACAGGAGAGAGCATATTTCTCCAGTATTGACTTCCCTTCATTGGCTTCCTATAAAATCTAGAATAGAGTTTAAAATCCTCCTGTTAACATACAAAGCTCTACATGATCAAGCTCCTGTGTATCTTAAAGACCTGTTAGTGTCCTATCGTCCAGGCAGAACTCTCCGCTCTCAGTTCACTGGTCTACTGGAATTTCCTAAAGTATCTAGAAGTAGAACAGGAGGCAGAGCTTTCAGCTACCAGGCTCCTCGCCTTTGGAACCAGCTCCCAGTCTCAGTACGGGAGGCTGCTACCCTCTCCACCATTAAGGCTAAACTCAAAACCTATTTATATGCTGAAGCGTATACCGTATACTAGCATTAACCTAACCACTAGGAACAAAGCCTTAAACCTACAAAATTAGGAACTATCAACTAAGATTATATAATAGAACACTTTATTCGAACACAATCCATGTACACATAGCTTTAATGGGTTGCATTGGGATGATGTCCAGTCAGTTAAGGTTGTGCTGGCTTGTAGCCAACCCCCCACTTCTGAACGTCGTTGTATGTCCATCACACTGCTCACACTGCTTACACACCATTTACACTGATTTCCACCCCATATTCATTCTCATTCCACTCACACATAGCTTAGCACCAGGTGTTTCCATGCAGGCAGACCTGCTAATACTCTATCATGTTTTTTTTCTGCAGTCTGTGCCTTCTCCTCGCCCTTCTCTGATTCAGGTGTCTTGAAACTGATGATGGTCGTTCCAGATCAATGGTTCACGGCTCAACTAGTCTGGGACACTCTGATGTTCTATCTCTCTATCCTGTTCTGTTCCTCCTTCTGTCCACTAACCCCAACCAGTCAACGCAGATGGCTGCCACCTCTGAACCTGGTTCTTCTGGAGATTTCTTCCTGTTAAAAGGGAGTTGTTTCTTCCCACGGTCCCTAAATGCTTGTTCATGTGGATCTTGTCGGGTTTTTTCCTTTTTATTACAATTTTTACATTTTGATAGCGCTTTGAGGTGACTTTTGTTGAAATTAGCGCTGTTTAATATATTTGAATTGAATTTAATAAAATCAGCGGACAAACAAACAAGATGAAATACATATATATGAAAAAAAAACATAGTTCAAAAAAATAAAGCATATTTTGCTCAGCTTTGAATGTACCAAGCTTTGATTTTAATTTTGATTTTTTTTTTTTTAATTAACTTGAGCTATTAAACAAAGTAAACGTTAATACTTCAAGTAGTAAATTAAACATATAACAGTAATATTTTGTTACAAAAAAGAATGATCAGAATTACCGACAAAGATGGTTTTAGAGATGATACAAATTCCTTATTTATCAAATCAGGGTTATTAAAATGTAGAGACATAATTGAAGCAGAACACTGCCAGTGTGTTCAAAGGTTATTTATAGTTGCGTGTGAGGATGATGATCACAGGAGGAAATTTAATTTGAAACACAAAGTAGCTCGTACTACTTCAATACTAATGTGTTTGTCTGATGTCGGTGTAAGGTTGTGGAATAATGCTCAAGATAATGATTTTAAGGTTTGTACATATATTTGTCAATTCAAAAGTAAAATCTGCCAATATACTTTAGAAAGTTGACTGGTGGTGTGATTTGTAAATGTGTTGCAGATTTCTTGGATTATCAGAATAAAGTAAAATAAAATGTGTGGATTGATGGGGGAAGGTTGATGGGATGTGTTGATTAAGTTAAAGGAAGACATTTAAGAATTCTTCTTAGAGCTCCTTTCCAATCATGAAAATGTATCATTTGGACTGTGATATTGTTTGATGCACATGAGGAATCTATGCTGGTTTGCATGTTAATGAAAGGAACAAATAAATAAATAAATAAATAAATAAATAAATAAATAAATAAATAAATAAATAAATAAATAAATAAATAAATAAATAAATAAATAAACCTAACAAAAGTCATCTCACCTAATAACCCACTAGTAGATTAACATTTGATTCAATGTTTACGCATTTGTATTTTATACGTAGCTATTGGAGTAATTTAAAATGTGACCATGTGCACACAAACGCTATAAAATACTAATTTAAAAGAAAACATAGCCAACAGGAGGAAGGCAGAGGCTTGAAAAATGAGTGGAGGGAACCTCCCCCACCTCTCAGAGGCTGAGGAGCTCTTAGCCAAAACTGCGACCGACCCCCCCAGGACATCACATGCCAGTATACACTTACAGTAGACAAAATAAATCAATAAAATAAAATTAAAAAAACGTTGTGGATGGTCTCGTTGATCTATGTATCTTTTTAATTGGATCTCCATTAGCTTTGGCTAGAGCCATTGCTACTCTTCTTGCAGTCCACACCCAATACAATCGTCATATTAGTGCAGTATACAATAACATATAATATAAGACAACACAGCAACACAAACAACAACTAAAACCATTTACAAAACAAAACAAAAACGACATTCATACAGCGGGACCTAGTTCCAATTAACAATTCCTCCACAGGTGGTTTTTAACATCAGATGATTGTTTATTTAGCAATATACATTTACAATATATCAATATACATTTAGTATATACACTATATACATATACATTTATAGATCACATAAAACAAATCAAACTTTCCCTAATGAACTGTATTCAGTAGCTTTGATTATACATCATTAGGCACCTAGAGCTTTTTTCTTTCAGTAGTTTTTACAATTTACATTTGTTATTTTCTTGAATAACTTGTCTTGGAAGAGCATTTCATGTCATCACAGTCCTGTACATTACAGTACTTGTCATTTCATTCATCTTTGCTTTAGGTAGAGTGAATCTACCTTTCCGTAGCGTGCCTTGTTTTATATGCATGTTCATCAGAACTAAAAGACAGTCGTTTAAATAAAACTCTTGGCTGTTGAGTTGCAGAACATTTTCTAATAAAACAAGTAATAAGGCAATGCGTCTGTTCTTTACCTTTAACCATGCAAGGCAGTTATGCATTTGTTGGGTTCTTTCTTTCTTACTCTGGACTTTATATTTTGTTAAGCGCACTGAGATGACTTTGTTGTAATTTACGCTACATAAATAAAGTTGAATTGAATAGAATAGAAGGCTTTTATTGTCATCATACACAATGTACAACAAAATTAAAGGACAACTCTGGTGGTGTAAGAGTACAGGTATAAAGAAAAAAGAGTATATATTAAAATAAAAAACACAATAAGCTCGTAAAAATCTGAAATAAAAATAATAAAATTAAATAAAATAAATAAAATGCATCATAGCAGCAATGGGAATAAATATACAGTATATATTACCCTCTGATTAAAAAAAGTGTTTGTGAATCTGGAAATGAATTCAATTGAATTGGTTTGGTATGGATAACGCAGTCGACATCGTGCTGCCTTATTCTGTGCAATTTGAAGTTTGTGTATGTGTATGTGTGATGGTGGTGCATGACCAAACTGCAAAGCAATAGTCCATGTGTGATGGAACCAAACTATTGATGACACTTCCCCTTACATTTAAAGGTAGGAAACCTGAGCATCTCCTTATCATTGCAAGACTTCCACCCATTCCATTGATCAATTTTTCGATGCGTTTAAACCAAGTTTATTTACTATCAAATATTATTCCCAGAAGTTTGGTTTCGTGAACTTGTTCTACAGTCACATAATTGATATATCATTTCAGTTTGGGTTCCTTAAGTAACATTATTTTTGTTCTAAATACAATGCTATTTGTTTTAGAGACAATTAGAACTCATTTATTTCACTACTGCCTTTAAAACACTACTAACCTCAGATATTGTGGGGCTACTACATTGTTGAATCATCAGCATACATCGATAGATGAACTGATTCCATTCTCAGATCTTGCCTCAGAAGGTCGTTCAAAGTATTATGAAACAGTATATTTTCCTCTATGACAGGAGGAGGAAGGATGACGATGATTTAATGAAAAATGGCTGCAAATGAAGTTACTGAACTCACTCTGAGTATACATTATAATTTAAAATAATAGCATAAATGAATTCTACATCAGTCACCTGTAATTCTGTGTAGTTCTTCTTTAATCTTTCTAACAGGTTTGTGTCTAAGGAACACTGCCATCAATGATAACAGGCGTTTCAGTGTGAGGGCTATGTTCCTCACTCTACACTTGCTTTTCTGAAGTGTTCTGCATCCCTATATCATTTTCTGTGATGTGAGTTTGTAATGTATGGTCACAGTATGTGATCGAGACAAATTATACCATTTGATGAAAAAAAAAGCAGTTGCGTTCAAACAGATATTCTTCTGGAAATGACAAGACATCTAATGTGGGTCAGAAGATTATCTTGTAATATATACAGTAAGTTATTTTGAATCAGTTCAATATCAATCAGATTGGGAATTACTGGGAAATCCATGCAATCCAGCTTTCTTCAGGTTATGTTCAAAGACTTTGTTACCATGGTGACTGACTCACAGTTTCTCATAATGGAATAAATATCTCAGAATGTCCCCCATCTCAGGGTTAACTTACTGAACTGTGTGAATAAAAATGGATGAAGTCTCTTGTGAATGTTTTGCTTATTTCTAGTTCAGGAACAGAAGGAGTGGCCTAATCATCTTGCTCCTTCTTAATTATCTGATGGTGTTTTTCTTGAAAGGCACAAACATACTTGGGCGGAACGCACTGTGCGCGGAATATGCACAGTCAGAGTTTTCATCGTTGAACGCACTGCAGTGTAGTAGTTTCCAAGGGTGGACTGGCCATCTGGCATACTGGGAAACGTCTGGTCCGCTATGTTTTTTGTTTTTTTGATGAGCGAGTGGAGGCAGACAATGTAACAGGTGGCCAAAAATGGTACAAAAGTGGCAAAAACGTGGCAAGAAAAGAGTGTAAAGTGACTATAATAAGCCAAAAGCAGTCAAGAGTAGCGAAAAAAATGACAAATAAAGAGGAACCCGGTTGCATGTCATGGCAAAGGGTAGCTTTAATGAGCAAACTCTGGCAATCAATAGTGAAAAAGGGCAAAATGTGGCAAACAATAGTGAAAAAGTGTAAAAATGTGGAAGAAAAAGAGGCAAAATGTAGGGTAAAAAGGAAACAAACGGTATTCATTGAGCAAAAGTTAGCTTATTTGGATGAAAAGTGGCCAAATAAATTAAAGAAAGGACAAAAATTGGATAGAAGTGTCAAAATAAAACTTGCAAAATTTGAGAAAAAAATAGGAAAAAGGGGTATTTATTGGCAAAAAAAAAAACCTGTCGAACCTTTTAAAAAGGGGCAAAAAAATGGGACAAAAGTAAGTTGCGAAATGGCCAAAGAAAATTCTATAAAATGTTGGCCTGTGTTGTCCATCCATCCCAATGTTTTTTTGTTCTTGTTTAGGTTCTGTTTAATCAGCCGATCACTTTGGTCTCACATCATGATATCTGTGGTTGTGCTGTTTCATAAATCAGTGTCTTTTTGTTGTAATTGTTGTGTTGGTAGGAAAGGTCTTACACTAACAAAAATGTTTTGAGTTCTTATAGCCAATAGTGTGCCTCTATTCTATTGAGGTAAGCCTTTGACTGAAAGAAAGTACCAATCATTAATCGACCAATCAGAGCATGCGACTGGTTCCAAAATATTCCCTGTATTAAACAGTTGTTCTGTGTATTCTGGTGAGTTTTCTACAAGCATTTATAAACTCTAGGTAATCTCACTCCTCCACATCTGAATATCAGTCGATTTATAGCGTTTAATGTTCTTGTTTTACTACAATCAGCCTGTTGTTATGCTGGTAAGCTATCTCTAGTTCATCTCTAATTTATATGGTAGAAATATAATTTTTGTTCTGCTTAATAGCACGATTAGCAAAATCAGATGGATGAATAGTATTTCTAAAGCCAAGAAAAAGACTTAAACTCTATAATAACATCTGATGGAAACTTGTAGTGGATCGATCTGGACTTTCAGTTTCAGAACATATATACATGTATATATATATATATATATATATATTCTAATTGAGTATATGTATTTGTTTGATTCGTTCAATCACAGATATTAAGTAAATATCATAGCAGGGAGAACCTTCGGTGGTGGAGGGAAACATCTGGTTCTGCTGCTGGATGACTGGGTGGGGTATGGTTGGGCGGCTTGGTTACAGATGCAAAAATATATTTAGGAGGTAAATGCTACAAAAACATTTTCTTGAATGCATGTGATCTAAAGCAAAAAAAGACAGGTCAGATGAATAACAAGTGAAATACGGTATTATTTGGCCAAAGTAAACCTTGTTAAAAACAGGGACATAATGTTGTTCTGTTCGTCTGCAGCTCAGTTGATTAGTTTTTGGCTTCATATGACTATATTCTGCCGGAGAGCAGGTTTGCGTCATAGAACAAGTTGCCATAGCAACTATTTCCTGATTAAGGTGAGCCATCTCTTTGAAATGAGAAGCCCTGCATTTCTTCTAGATCAACCCAAGAATACCAGGATTTTCATTAGTCCAGCCTCTTGAAATAGGGCCCTGCTCCTGTTCTGTTTATTATTTAGTTAGCCAGTTAGCCTGCTTTTACTTTTCTGTTTCTGTTCTTTTTGCTTTGCAGCATGATTTTCTGTCAGCCGTTGGTTCCTTGCTTTCCAAACCTCCTGTTCGATGAACTCCTGCCAACAACTTTAATCTTCTCGCCTTGGTCCAACCCTCATCACACCACAACCTGACATTTTAACACCTCAGCCAAGTCTTAAATCCTTTGAGCAGAACATTTCTAGTGTTCTTCTAGCAAACTAAGACACCCATGGTGAGCCCTGGACAGGAGGCCAGTCTTATTCTTCCTACAAGCATGTTAGGCCCTCCAATAATAAAATGTGTATTTTCAAACTAGATACAGGGAGTTGAGCTAGAACAGAAAGCTATAACAGAAAATTCTGACTTAACTTTGTGTTTTGGGAATCACCCCCAGGACCTTAATATTCAGTTCAGCTGTTCTGAAGCTTTTTTTTGACAGTTTGTAGACATGGACTATTGCTGTCAAACTGCTTTTTTTTTGCACACAGCCACAACAGTCAGTCCATGCAGGTCTTTGTGTCCTCCAAAAAATAAATACAAACTAAGCTGGTTGGCCTCTTTTATGTCCACACTAAGTCAAGTTAAAAGCACTATTGAAAAATGGGGCCCTATCTCACTGTTTGTTATTTTCTATTGCTGTTTCCATCCACTCTGTGTAATACTAAATGAATTGCTCTTGGGGAGGAAATTGCTGCGATGGCAGCAAACATGTGCCACTTAGAGAGAGAGAGGCACGTATTGAGAGACTAAATGGGGAAAGTTGGCCACCTTAATGAATGCAAAGGACTGAATAATTAAAATTCAATTTACTCTCAAAAAGCTTTGCCTTCTAATTAGGAACACGTGCAGGCCAGAGGGGCTTTTTTGTTGAAGGGCATCATTTTTCCTCGACACACATTGTTTTGCATTTTTGTTAACAGCATCCTCCCCCCACCCCGCTCCAACTGTTTTTCATCCTTTGTTTACATGCCCACATAATTATATTGCTGCAGCAAACAGCTTATTATTCCTACGTCGACAAATACAATAGCACTAAAAAGTCTACCAAAGACATTTGGTCTGATTCCCAGCAGGTGTGCAGTGTTCAAACCAATCTTTGCTCTGACGGAGTGACAATGATTCATTGTCTTTAAGAACACAAACACATTCGATTGCTTTATTATTGCCGAAGAGAAAAAAAAATGTTTGAAAAGCTTTAGCTAACGTTCAAGCCCGTTGGAGACCATTTTCTTGGTTTCACAACAGCTAAGACGATCCTGTCACATATGGCAGGAAAAATACATGAACGTTACACAGATACACTGCTGCTAAAAAAATGACATCCAACAATTTCTCTGTAACATCAATATTCAAAATTCATCATTTACTTTTTTCAGTCGAAAAAGGCCCAAAATCAGAAGGTCAAATCAATAACAAGGCAGAGCGATGCATAATACAATGCAGAAGAGATAACTGTAGCAACAAAAAAATCTCAAAAATGATTTATTCAGATTCATACTGTATGCTGTCTGTGGTTAAAGAGAAAGGAATCCTCAAAGGTAAATACTACTACACCAAATCATACATGTTTTCTCTTTTGGCTGTAAAATGTTCGTGTATTAATTTATCGTGATTTAAATAGGAAAGAGCTGTATTGGTTAGCATTTCTGCCTTGCAGCATGAGGTCCTTGAGTTGGACTCGCAACATTGATAACTGGAGTTTGCATGTTCTCTCTGTGCTCATGTAGGTTTGGTATGCAAACTCCTATTTTCACCCAAACACCAAACATGGGGGTTAAGTTTGGCATGCTTTGGGCTGTGGGATAAGCTTGTATTGGGCTTAACCTTATGTACATTGATCATCATTACACCTACATAAATAATTGATTATTGCCCCTTTCCATTGCCCTACCCTAACTCCCTCTTCCCTGTTCCCTCCCTTCTCACCGAGGTGTAATACTGCCCTCTCTTTTTATATCTTCCCTCTAATGAAGTTTTTCTTACCCTTCTTTAGGGGGGGTTGTGATTGTCACAACTATGCAATAAAATAAATGCATTTATTTCATTGCAATAAAATAAACATGCATTGTTGTTGTAAAAAGATTGCACTTACATGTAGTGTTGACCTTCGACAGCGTATGTTGACAAGGTAGGAAAAAAATGGGGGTCAAGTTATTGGTCTCAATAAAGCAAACATCACTTTATTTTCGCAAGAATAAAACATACACAGCTGTCGCAACAAGATTGCACTACATGTAGCGGTAATCTTTGATGACATATGCAGGAAACAAATAGATATATTGCAGAAAGACTGCCAAGGGCTCCGCCGTCACAGTACGTGTGACCAATAAAATAAAGCTAAATGGACCATTCCACCGATATCATTAACCGATGAACTAACAAGCTTTGTTTCCTCGATAAACCCATAGATGTCATATATACGTAGAAACAATTGTCATGAATTGATATGAGATGCTTCACATAATGTAGTTGAAAATATTTGTCTTATTTTGCACAAGGCAAGGCAAGGCAAATTTATTTGTATAGCGCATTTCATACTCAAGGCAACTCAATGTGCTTTACATGATAAAACATTCAATTGTTTAAAATCAATAAGAACATTTAAAATCATCAGTAAAATCAAGGAAAAATTACTAATGCTATAATATTTTCAGCTTTGTGTTATGTAATTTCACTGCGATCTCTGCAATTAGGTCTGGCGGAAAAATATTGGCATTGGCAGAATGAGTTGTAAAATATCGGCCTAGCGGTCCAAAATCCGATCTTGTGCATTGTTATTGCTAGCAAATGGCTCTTTTTTCCAAGTGGGATGTGGAGGACGCAGATCACTCATGGCCTCACACTTTAGTGAATACTTATCCTGAATTGTTTGAAATAGTACCAGTTTAATTCATGCATTACCAGCTCCATCACCTTGCTCTCCTAGCTCAATAAAGAAAACGACTAACTTTTTAAAATAACATTTGGCCTATATAAATATCAGGTTTAATGTATATTGTGTTTCTTGCTTTCACAAAACAAATGCTCACATTAATTTTGTGTTGAGAACACATAAAATTTACATTTTAATGCAAATGACCTTATATGTGTTCAATACTGTGAAATTGGATATTGATATGACCTAATGTAGGTCAGTCCATCAGATATAAATCTATATGTTTCCTGTAGGATGTCATGGGTAAATAAATGATAAATATTGTCTCTCCTGTCAGTGTCACATCAGATCCACACGTTTTCTATGAGAACTGATTGATCAGGAGGCGGGACTTCAGTACTATCTCATATCCTAGCCAGAACAAAACCTGGTCCAGACCTGGTTAGTCGTTCAGCCTAAGTTACCATGGTGATTTAGCTCCGTAAGACGTTAGCCAGCTTCGTAGGACAGCACACACTAATTAAATCCCGGAAGTTAGTGCGATAAGAGGAAATCCAGTTTTGTAGTACAGGACCTTAGTGATAATCTGACTGTCCATGAAGTTTTTATATCTGATTTGTCTCATCGCTTACATACATTCTGGTGTTGCTGTTAGATTTAGATTAAGTTAAAATAGGATATTAGATATAATTATATTTAGTATAAGGACATATAATTATAGTATGATAAGCAAAAAACCTCTATAAAAAAATGTGTTTGTTAAAAGTTGCTATTGTCGTGGTGTATGGTGCTCCTGATTTTTGTGGTTCAGTGCTGCTGTTACTGTTGCATTCACTGCATCGTGGTGCACAGTGTAATTGTGACGTGATGACATAGCTTCCATTTCCGAAGTTATTATTTGTTCTGATGTGGTGCAGGGGAAACGTGTGAGCCCTCTTTAATGATCCAATAAATGTGCCATGACATCTGAAAGGGAACCAGCTGCTGCCTCAGTCTCTGTTCATCTGACACCTCAGTGCAACACTCCACTTAACCTTATTTCATTAAATGTTTCTGCTCAGAACAGATAGAACAGTATTAACACTATTTTTTCACATTGTCAGCTCTGGATATCTTTCATAAATAAGCAGAGCACAGATAATGATCAGGGGGTGGGTGATTTTTCTCTTATTCTCTCCATTTCTTTAGCTCGTCTCTCTCTTTTTTTTTTTTTTACGTGCTTCTGTTTGTGACTCGGTGTCGTTTTATTTTTAGCCTGAAAATAAAGCCACACAGAGCTAATAATGCTTTCCACAATCCTCTGCTTCGTCCATTCTCTGTTTTGTACAGCTGCCCTGTGTGTGTGTGTGTGTGCGTGTGTCACATACAACCAGCTCACCTTTTTGACAAAACTGCAGCAGTGCACACAGAAAAAAAAGTAGTATATATACCTAGATCAATCTACTCACTACTACTTAAACTGTACATGTACATGTCACATTGAGGGATGTTGCAGGATGAAAGGAAGAACCAAGCGCAAAGGTAATGAGGAGTCAAGCAGGAATAATGACCAACGAAATGTCAGGAAGGTCAGGTGGAGAAGTGTAGGTTGAACCCCAGGTGAAGATGGAAGAGAAGGCGGGAATAATGGCACTCAAAGTCCTTTCAATCCAAACTCAAAATTCTAAGAAATGTCCATGCAAAGTGTTTTTCAAATACAAACAGGGGAAACACCAGAAAAGCGTAAAGAAACAAATCCTTGGAAACTACAAGCACAAGAAGTCACGGGGAACGCAAGGAGCTTGAAGAGAGAGAAAAAAAGTCCACTTTAACAAACTGTGACGAACACTCTAGTGCAGGGAGTTGATCAGTGGAATGTGATTCACCTCCGACAGCACAGAGAGGAAGAGGTGAGAGAAGCAAATTCACTGCACTTACACACAACCAATCTCAAGGAAGGACTAACCCAAACTACAAACAAAGACCAGTGCCCGTATTCACAAACCATCCCAAGGCTAAAAGTAGCTCTTAGTACACTATATACTATATAAAAATGTTAGAAAATCTATTATTTTACAATTTTCCCTTACTAAAACTATATTCGCATGGGATTAGTTTTAACAATGGACCACATGTAATAAATAAATGACCCCCCAACGTCTGCTTTCTATGTGGCACATTCGCACGGGATAACCGAAGCCTGAGCATTTGCTGAAATTTACGGACATCTGAAAACGTGAAACCGTGTGTAAGTTGCAGGCTTTTGGCC
This sequence comes from Gouania willdenowi, assembly GCF_900634775.1. Lineage (NCBI taxonomy): Eukaryota > Metazoa > Chordata > Actinopteri > Blenniiformes > Gobiesocidae > Gouania > Gouania willdenowi. The sequence goes on along the minus strand of NC_041063.1, from coordinate 10,356,012 downwards.
ACAGCTTGGTGCTGTGTTACTGCTAGCGCGAGCCAGCTGTATTAAATATAAGGCTACAAACAGAGAAAAAAAAAGATTCTCACCGTGTCACGGTCTGTGTTTACGTCAATGAGCGTCGCGCGCATGAGTACAACCTGGAAAATGAATTTTTGCAAAAAAAAATAATAATATAATAATTCTGTTTTGTTTTTTTTTGTTTTCAAAGTGAACGGACACGTGTTTTATTAGTTCATTGGATTAGGTTAGGGTTAGGGTTACGGTTGCATGCGTATACGTATATGCTCATAAATGATTCCAGTACGAGATAAAATCAGATTGTGACACCGGAAACAAAACAACGCATAATCACACATCAGATCCCGCCCCTTCATGTCTAAAATCATGGAGAAAGTGGTTGCTAAGCAGCTGGCCGCATGCATGGAACAGCATGATTTTTATGATAATTTTATGTGCATCGACCGCTGACTCTGGTCGATACACAGTTTTGGTTTTACTTGATCTGACAGCTGCCTTTGATACTGTAGATCAAAGTATACTGGTTGATCGACTTAAATCTTAGATGGGGTTTTCTGGTGCTGTTCTCCAGGTGCTTACCTCTTATATAAATGGAAGAACTTTTTATGTTGCTATTAATGATGTAATGTCCATTGTGTCTGACCTGTCATGTGGAGTAGCCCAGGGCTCTGTTCTGGGGCCTGTTTTTGTTTTTACTGTACCTGATGGCGCTTTAAAATTGTGTCTTATCATTTTTATGCTGACGATATCCAGTTGTACTGCTCCTTTAATGACTCAGAGTTCCACTTTTTATCTGAGTTCTTAGATTGTATATCCCGTATCAAAAACTGGTTGTCATCAAATTATCTCCAGATAAATTCAAACAAAACAGAAACTCTGATCATCGCTCCTGATAAAAAGATCCCTCTGATTAAAAGCTCCCTTGGTGATCTGGTCTCATCTGTTAAAACCAACCTCGGAAACCTTGGGGTTGTTTTATTCCTTACTTACTTACTTACTAGATGTCTATTCGCATTGGATTAGTATTATCACAGGACCTCAGAGTTCAGCAAAATATGGTAGATAATTTGTGGGGGAATTTTTACTTTACAAATTACTGACATGGCCGATTCACAGGGGATTAACATCACAGACATTCTCCGCAATTATTACAAATCGCATGTGGTCCCAAGGTAAAACGAATCCCGTGCGAATAGGGTTTATGATAAATGGACTTTTAAGAAACCTCAGAGTGTCTTAAACAGACAGAAAGACAGAGAGAAAGGACATATATTCTCTGTATGTTTAAAATAAAATTAAATAAAATTAAAAAAAAATAAATAAAATTAAATAAAATTAAACTGGGCTTTAAGCCTTTATTCGTCATGTATATATGTTGTTACACCTATATATTGCAATTTGTCCTCTGTAATTTAACCCATCCCTGGGGAGCAGTACCACAGTAATTTAATAATACGCTACATATTTGATCGCGCGAGGATACTGTTTGTGGTTGACTTTATCAGAAATGCATGTACTTTTCCCGCACAGCGTATACGTAACAGAGTGATCAGTCAGACCATTACAGTGCTTTCACAGACTTGCATTGTTGTGCAATTTGTTTGCTCCCCCTAAACAGTTCAGTAAATGAGCATACATAATTATAAAACAGTCATACAAATATTAATGTCAAAGTAAGCAATGTCAGCAGCCATAGCCTTATGGTAGACAGGCTACAACATTCACCTGTTTGAGAAGAACTTCATTTTTGTGCTGCGATCTCTATCCTCGCGAGGGATTCCTGCAGTAGCAGCACTTCACACACTGACCCCACACTGAGAGAGGGAACAATGCATTTATTTGTTGGTGATGAGTTCCCTTTGTGACGTGATCAGAACCCTGTTTCCCTCTTAATACTCTTTTATTTCGTTTTACAGCGCAGCAATCACAGTAATCACTGACAGCTGTGTCTGCTCCAACATTAATATCAAAATACATAAAGCAGTGAAATTACCAGCGTGGACAGTTAACAACAATAAGTAAATCAATATAATAATAGGCATGTGAACGAGGTTCAAACATTTTTAAGCTGTGTACATTTATTTTTGCTAAAATAAATACATTTCATGATTACACATTTGTTAATGCAGTCCAAGTATGATCAGTTTATTTTACTCTCACAGAGCGTTTTATTTTTTCTTCCTCCTTCTTTTAGCAGACTGCATTAGACCCAGCAACGGTGTCAACCCCACCTCCTCAGTAAGATACAAGTTTGTGTCCCTTTTTGCTCAGCGTTGCTCTCAGAAACTTCCTGAATCACTTGTAAGCTAAGATTACTTGCTCGGAATTTTTAGGCTAAGTTAGGAGCTCTCTGAGAGGGAAAGACTACAGTCATAATTACTCTAAATAATTCAATATTTCTTAGTGCATATTCCAGACATATACCTGTTCTTCAATATTAGAATGATTACTGTATCACTAAGAGGCAATTCTGTGAAAATCTCTCATCATCCGCTCGTACAATTACTGTTGGAAAAATAAGGATATGTCTTTTGTTGGCATACAGGTGAACATTGTCTAGGGCTGACATGTAATGGCCTTGTGTTCATAGCGACATTGCTTTTTGTTCTGTCAATGTCTGTTGTTCTTCTCATTGTGAAGCAGAATTCATCAAGCGGTGCATTGTTCACCCAGGGAACGAATGAGTAGGGATTAGACCATCATGAGACAGACTTGTTTTACCCTACTGATGATGTGCTGTTGCTATGGTAAGCTTTTGCATCCCAGTTTAAATTCATATAGGCATTGATGGGCCAGCATTTGCATTTTTACTTTTAATTAAAAGCTCTGCATAGCAATACCCTATTAAGCTTTCTTAACATGCTTCTTACTGTATCTGGGGTTCCTGTGTCGTGACCTCATAGCCCAATTAAAGCCTTTAAATTCCACCTGTACCTGGGAAGCCACCAGTGTGTACGCACATAAAAACCACGTTCTGTTGCCTAAAATTGGCCTTTTCCAGTACACATTAATCAACAGTAAAAATCTCAACAGGCCTCCAAAACAACCTCCATCAAGTACGTTATGTTTTTGGCCACATTTATTTATCAGGGGCTGAATTGTTATCAAGGATTCTTTTAATGGTTTTGTAATATTTGTGGCATTCTCAGTCATTTATAAAGCCTCACACACAGTTTTTTATTTTTTTTACAAAATGAATAAGTCCTGTTCCTTCTCAACTAATTTTATTTTTTATTACATATCTATCTATAAAGCAGCAAAGGTCTGCGTGCGTGTGTGTGTGTGTGTGTGTATGTGAGTGAGTGTGTTTGTGGAGCAAATGTCTCCTTGACACCTTATGAGTTTGACATGAAACTTTGTCAACGGCTTCCAAATACCACAAGTGTGTGCATCCATTATTTTGGAGCAATTTGGTGCTGCAAAACGTTCATTTTAAGATTACGGCTCCCTCTCTGTATTGAGCACGGTAATGGCCGCGCTATTTTCATCCGTCTCCATGAATGTGCGCAGCGGCACCATATCACAAACTATCTGGTTCTTTAGACAGAGGATTATTAACTTTCATGTGAGCGGATGGGTCCACAACATGGCTCCACGATGATTATCGTTTGTTCTGTGCAAGGGTGAGTGATATATATTGCAAAGCTCTCAAGTCGGAGTAGGTGCACGGACAGGTAGTGATACACACACTCACACACACGACTGATGCGCGTGCGTATGAGAGTGCCGGTGTAGTGTAAAATAAACCTACCGTGAAATTTTCCTACAGTAGACAATGGGCATTCGCGTCCGTCATTTTGAGAAAAGGTAAGAATCTGTCCTTTAATTTTTAGGGTTACGGTGAAGGTTCGGGTTAGACTTAGGGTTTATCATAGTAGGAAAATTTAAGGTAGCAAAATATTGTACCTATACATTTATCAATTGATTACTCTATTAGTGCGCATGCGCCTGTAGGAGGCGTTCACGCATAGGATTATTTTTCACTCCACCGGTGTCACAGTCTGGCTGGATTAGCCATGCACAGAGATTGCTGTACTGATTTTAAAAAATGCTTAAAACATCACATCAGTCGACCATCGATAAAAAATCGACCAACGATAAAAAAATGTATGATTGTCATGAGCAGATTTATATGAATAAAACAGCTTTTTATTGTAAAGTTACATTAGGTTAACTGTTAATTATTGCAATGTATATTATAATCATGTTTGTTTGGAAAACAAATTATTCCTTTTCGAAATGCTAAAAAATAGTTTTATCTGGATGAATTAATATGACTTTTATCAGATTCAACTTTATTTATCAATTCATCATGTGTATGTCCCGTAGAAATAAACCAGAGAAATCACACACGCTATTTTACTTTGAACCTGCAAATAAACCCCTTTATAACACTACAGAGTACAGAGTATGTACTGTACACCTCTTTGTAGATCCAACCTTCAAACACATACTCATTTGGCCATAATTGACAACTCTACTTAAGCTCCCACTATATGAATACATACGACGGGCACTGTACCAGTATACTACAACACAAACTAACTACCAAAACACCTGAGAGAAACCAACATCATGTAATGACCAAATCACACTAATATTACGTAATCTCTCTATAAAAGCAAGGAATCTCTGTCTGTCTGTTTGTCTGTCTGTGTGTGTTCCTCAAATATCTCTGAGGATCAGGATCAGGCAGACCTGAGAGTTTCAACATGGCTGCTGCATTGTTCAAGGGTGTGCAACATTGGATTTGTTTGGATGCCCCACCCCCACGCCCACCTCCTGGGTCGAGGACTGAGTGATGATGATGTTATCAGTCCTAGCTCTACAGTGATGAGGTCATCAGTTAGAATATTAGAACATTGGAACATAGGGGTGACATCGTCATTGTGGAGCAAGGACTGATGTCACTGTAGAGGCAGTAGGACCAATGTTCCAATGTTCTATAGCATGAAATACATACTTCCTACGGGCACTACACTAGTTATTTAAAATGACAAATATTTCAATAATCAACACTTTAATTGTACAGTTTTAACAAAAACAATACACATTGTGAAAACATTATTTAAAGCTAATATTTAACTCATAAAAGATTTAAAAGTGGCATCTAAGAAAAAATATGAAAGCTGCATGTTTTGTTTTTCTTACAGTATATCTCAGCTTCTGGGACTGTTGTAGCTTGAAGGTTAACCGTGCAACATTCCAGTTTATCAGTAATTTTCTTCTTCTGGACATATCCAAGGTTACTGACACATAATTGAGGAGATTAGTTAAGTTTCTTTTTTTTTTGTTTTGTTTGTTATTTTTCTGTTCCCTGCCAGTGTATGTTTGGTTGTGGGCTCAGTATAAATAGGTTTGCTTAATATGTTGACCTTAAAAGATTGCAATTTTTATGTGCATATTTTATACTGTGAGTCATTTTATTAAATGTAAACTTTACCTTCTATCTATTTTTATAGTGTTTTTGTGTTGATTTCTGAAAAGTTATTATTATTTTCTCTGATATATTGACTTCCACGCAGTGTTTTCATGAGCTCTTTTAATTACAGTTTTCATACTGCCAAAAAGCACTTATTTGTCTCACTCCACCTCAGATGTGACAATGCTAATTACCATCGTGGAAAAGTTTCTTTTCTTGCCAGTGTTTGTTTGACCTCAGTGGGCGAAGCCTCCGAAGCACAACTATTTAAAGGCGTAACATGTTAATGACGATCGAATTCAGCTGCCACATTTATCAACACCTGGTCATTCGTACACTGGGATTGGTCAGATGTGAATGTTTTATAAATCACACGTGTGTTCTGTCGTGCAACCAGTTCTGCTCTACAGTCTGCACCCGTTTTCATGCAAGATTAATAATTGAGAGCCAATATGTTAAGCCACCTTAAAATATGTCTTGTTACTGGGCTTTAAATACTGGTGATTAGTTCCTATCTCTTCGTGTGTATTAGGTGAATGGGAAGGTTTTCTCACTGAGTGACATTCTCCGAGTGACTTCCCTGACTCTACCATTTAAAGAAGTTTCATTTCATTCAACTATTGGTGATCAAAGACAATCTGTACTCTGTCTGGTTTCACCAAACTCCACAAAACTGCTTACAGTCACCAGTTCTCTATCTGATTGGCTACCTTTGTGTCACATACACACTGGCCACGTTTACATGGGAGCTTTAATTCCTCTTTAAAGCAGAATAAAAAGTTAATTCCTCTTTAACCTGACCTTGTAAACACATAATTCCTAATGCTGATTTAATTCCAAATTGAACTTAATTCCAAATGAGGTGGCTGGTTTATTTAGTTTTTAATTCCGAATTAAATAATTCCTTGTTCTTGTAAACAACACTTAATTCCGCTTTAAGTTAATTCCAGTTGTTCTGCGCCTGTGTGACTTGCGGCGATGACTTGCTGGGTGAAGACATAATCCAACATGGCGGCCCGGAATAGAGCTGACACTATTTAATAGGGGCCTTAAAAGACATGAATATAATGAATAAAGCAGATGGACGGAGGCATAAACGTGCGGACATTAACGCAGACACATGGACTTATCACACACATGGAGCTCAGCAAACGGAACAGCTTCACCGGACGGGTGATACTAAGACCCGGAGACGGAGTAAATGAGTCCCTATACTGCTGCACAGGCTGTAATATCACCAAGTTTATCATTGTAACGGTTGTTAGAGCTACTATGTTTACCAGAGAGCAAATATTTATTCCTGATTATTAGAGATGTAACGATTCACTCAACTCCCGATACGATTCGATTCACGATACTGGGTTCACAATACGATTCTCTCACGATTTATTTTACAAAATGGGAATGTAGACAAATTTTTTTTTTTGGGAAAAAAACTAGAAAATACTGTACTATTTTCCTTTTATTTTTCATTGTCAAAAGAATCCCTTGATAAACAATTCAAAACAATGCAATTTAACTAAAAATAAATCTTGAATGAAATAAATAAAGGAATAATACAAATGAAAATGAAGCCTATTAATTTAAATTCAGGTTCTATAATAAACAATGCAAAACTGCATAATAGTTCTTTTTCTTTTAAAAGTGCAACTGAAAATGTATTTTGTGCCTTAACAATTGGACTTTAAAAAAAAAAAAAAAACGTGATTGCACTGATTTACGTCATATTTGTTTGGACCAGCAGAGGGCGCTGGTAACCCAGTGGTCGGTTGGCATGCAGATATCTTGCAGTGAAGAAGAGAAGCTATGCTAGCAGACAGAGCTAATAGAAAAACATGACTTTTACAGAGATTCAAGTAATATTACAGATATTCTTTCGGCACTAAAGGGGTAATGAATCATTTATTAACATATTTAAGAGTAGAAGGCGGCCAGAAAGAAAGTATTAGCAGACTCCGCCCGCCGCCTACACTTGTGGATAGCGCCCTCTGCTGGTTACAAAAGTACTGCGATTCAATTTTCAGAAAATCGATATCAACCGTGATACCTATGAATCGATTTTTAACTGCCTTACGATTAATCGTTACATCCCTACTGATTATTGTTTTCCGAAGTTCTACTAGGCTATATTTACTGGTGATTAGTTCCTTTCTCTCTTCCGCTCCGTGGACCAAAGTGTTTTTATTGTTGAGCTGCTGCTTCAAAACCACAATCAAAATAAAAGTGAAAATATTTCTCATGTGGTCTTCTATGTTGGTGCTGAAAAGAAAAGGTTTGTTGTGTGTTTTTCCCAATAGATGTGATACGTAATGTTCGCCCCCTGTCCAATCAGAGCCTTCCCAACCCCAACAACCTAAAGCAGAATTAACTAAAGCCGAATAAACCGGTTTTCCATGTAAAACTCAGTTTGTGAATGACTATTTCCATGTAAACACGAAGCAGAGAACATTTTAATGCCGAATGATTTAATTCAAAATAACTAATTCCAAATTTAAAAACATAATGTAATAGTGGCCAATGTTTCACAATGTGCCCTTTAGGGTCACCAACCTGAAACCCGGTACAGTTAGTACCAGTCTATGAATTTATATTTAACTTCACGTTAAATGCACAATCACCATATCTTTATGAATGATTATGAAACACTTTAAATTGCTGATGTCACGGCAAATTTACGATTGTCCTAGTTTGGAAACATGATTTGTGTTCTTGTTGAATGATGAGGTCCAGACAAAAGCATGATGAGTTTTTCAAAAAAAAAAAAGGATTTAAGTACAAAAGGAGTGTCCTTCCAGCAGGAAGGAGACATGCAACTAACGGAAAGTTTTCTGAGCACCAGCTTTTACAGATAGGAGGAGCCCCACCCTAAGCTGAGAGGGAAGGAGGGTGTGAAGGGAGGAAGGAGTTAGATGGAAAATCACTGTTACAGAGCTCTGCTTATCAGAGCTTTGATATGAGACCTTGAGCAGAGACTGTTTTTTTGCTGGCACTGTGAATGCAGAATACAGCACAACCTGTCTATACCGCGAGTAATCTAATCTAACATGACTCAGCAAAGGGAGCAACATCTCTGCTCAAAAGTACAACGATATAATGTAGTCATCGTGTATAAACACATGACAAATTGTACACACGAACACACGTTTGATGACATGATGATTCAAATAATAATTGTCATAACACTGATGTGACGATAAACGTTCTATTGTTGTTATGGTTTCATAGAATGATGAGCACTAAATAAATCCAAGTCAATATTGCTATTTTTAATCATCAACAAGACTATTTATGTCATTTCTCATTGATTGACGCGAGGTTGGGATGGTAGGGAGTTACCAACCCAACTTTCTGATTCAAACTAACAACTCTCAAGACAAAAGTACGTTTATCTAAACTTTAACCTCCAGGTTATAATCCGTCCTTGCCTTTATATAGATACAGTAAACCATTGCAGGTGTATGTCTCGCTTATTTAAAACGTGCAACAAAAACTCATTTAAACATTAGATCATGCACTATGACCAACTTTGTAAGTGTAATGCATCCCACCATTTCTCTCTCTCTCTCTCTCTCTCTCTCTCACACACACACACACACACACACACACACACACACACACACACACACACACACACACACACAGACAGTAGCAACAGAAAGATAGACAAGACCTGTAATGAGCAACCTTCCATGTTGGAAATTAGAGTGTGGACAGCAGGCTAATGATCAATAGACAGGCCCACTGGAGAAGCACCACTGGGGCTCATTAGAAGCAACATGTGGCCACCATGTCATTTTCTCACTCAAACATTATACACACACACACACACACTAACACACACTGACTCATCTCTACATCCCAAGAGAGACTTGATCATCAAACACAGTACAAACGCTAACATTCCTCCCACAGCGACCAGAAGACAATGAGGATGGTTAAAAAAGTGCAAACTTATTTCCCAAAAAAAGAAACTGTCAGCTGTTGAATATTGTGTGTTGTGTTACTGTGCAATAATATAATATATTCACGTATTTATTTTAGCCATTTTAAAAACCACAATGTTTTAATGTGATCACATGATGTTCTATGTTGAAAATGAAAATAATGTTTCAAATGCATGTTTTCTGTGTCATTATTTCCATTCATGTCTCTAAAACATGGGTTTTCACAGTACAACAGCGTATATTTCACAAGTGTGAATATTGAAGCAGGTGTGTTGAAATAGCGGTTCCAGAATGTCCTTGAAATAGGAAAAAAAAAACAAAAAAAACAATTGTGACTCATCAACAGAAAAGATCTACAACAAAAAGATATTCCTCTACTTCTAATCTAGCAGCTCTTGTGTGAATCAAAAAGGACTAAACTTCACACACAAAATACAGAGACGTGGAAGAAACAAACATTATTTCAGGAACTAAAAGAAAACAATAACTAAAGCCAAACTAAATCCCAACTGGATCAGTGCCACCCACCGAGTAACCCCCCAAATATGAGAACTTGCTACTGCAACTTACCCAGTGTGCCAAACAAACTAAATGTTAAATTAAATTATGAATTAATTATTAAAAATAAACCCAACCCCAGATCATCACACCTGGGTCAATTGTGTCAGCATATGGTGATGGGATCCAATCTAGATAACTGGACATCTGTTCAGCCATTCAAGGATTATGATCAATACTTGAGATGCATTAACCATTGACAGGGATGGAGTGGGACTCATTTTCAGCCCTGGCCCACTTTAGATCAAAACATAATATTATAATAATCATGTTCTAACCTTACATGTTGAGTCTACAATAGCATGCTGTTCTGTAAAGCCTTCTTGTATTTCAGTGGATTGTAATATAATATATAAATTCAGAGCAGGTAACGGTTGCTTCAAAATGTAGAAATATTTAAAGATGAAACCTTTTCTGCTGTACCCACCTTAGAAAAATGAAAAACTCTCAGGGCCCCCTATTGTGACAAAATGACAAAAATTAAAAAAAAAAATTAAAATCTCATAAAAAATGATGTACAATTTGCAATCACATATTTTAGAACAGTAATACAGCTCTTTATTAATACATTGCAAAGACAAAACATTTTTTATTTTTCATAATTCATTAAATGTATTTTATATTAGCATCACTTATAAGAGAACTAGAATGGATGAACATGAGATCTTTAGGACATGACCACTACACTAGCTTCAGCTATAATTAATCACCTGCTTCATTCATTAAAAACAAGATGGCAAATCATATCAAATGCATAGATAAATGCATTAATTATTCAATATTAATTATTCAGACAAATTGAGTTTTAATTCAGTTTTTTTTTTTTTTTTTTTTTAAAGCATAATTAAGTAGGAATTCAAGGCTGATGGGCTGTGGGGGTGCAAATGGGAGGGGGTGTGGCCACACCTCATACATCTGTAGTTCCTATGTCTATACCAGGGGTGTTGAAACGCGGTCCACCAGGATTTCAATGTGTCCCTGCTCCAACACTTCTGATATCCTGAAGCAGCTTTGCTAATGAGTCTCCCAGCTGTGTTTGAACAGGGACACATTGAAAACCTGTTGGACCACCAGCCCTCCAGGACCACGATTGGACACCCCTGAAACTGACAAGAGTGAACGGACGTAATGAGTCAGCTGCCAGTGGAGGAGCAGTGACTTCTGTAGCGTGATCTACCGAGTGTTATGATTGAGGATCGCACGTAAACACCGGTGTCATGGACTGAGTTTACCTCGTACTGATATTGCTTATGAGCATATATGCGCATGCTCACTACCGGAAAATTATTTATGCTAAAAAAAAAATAATAAATCAGTTTTTTTTATTTTTGTTTTCAAAGTGAAACGACACATGTTTTATTAGTTTAATGAATTAGGTTAGGATTAGGGTTAGACTTAGGGTTGCATGCGCATACATGCTCACTGTCGATCTCAGTACGAGGTATACTCAGTCCGTGACACTGGCCTCTCGCAGCCCAATCATTAGACCAGCCCACCGGGAATTGTCCCGGTCCTCCCGATTAGCCACTCCGGGCCTGACCATTGATATCTGTCATTAGAGCATTTGGTTTAAGGGAAGATGTTGCAGGGATCAGGAAGTTAAGCCAAGTCTCCAGGCTTTGTCATGTCTATCCCAAGAGTTGATCTGCTCTAGAACACTAGACTGCTGAAGTCCTGTTGTGGGGGATTGATGGTAAGATATTCAGTCTAAGAATGATGCTGGGGAAGGTGTCACAGCTTTGGAAAATATGTTGTGTGGTACTTGTCCCTAAAAAAAAACACCCCCAAGGACCTTAGTGAGCACAGGCGATGGTATGGACATCACACCCACTGAAGACCTTGGAGCACCTGAGCCTCAGCCATCTCCATCTACTGGTGAACACGTTGATGGACCCACTCCATTTCACCTATAGCCAAAAACTGGAGTGGGAGGTGATGTTATTTACCTTCTTGATTACGGTGTCACCAACCTGGAAACCTCTGGAAGCAATGTGAGAATCATGTTTTATTATTTCTCCAATGCTTTCAACACAATCCCACCTATACTCTGGGGAAGCCTGATCGAGGGGTCAGAGGTAGACCCTCACGGGTGTTAGACTGCCTCACATGCCACCCACAGTATATGAGAACAAGATACTTTGTTTCAGACAGGTTCATCTGCGGTACACACTCGGTTCCACAGGGAACGGTCCACACTGTTTACCCTATACACGGTAGATTTCTGATTCCACACACTTGCACACTGATATTTTTGGCCTAATCAGGCATGGGAACAACAGGGATTACAGAGAACTGATACATTGATTATTAGATTAACTCACTCACTGCCATTGACGCATATATAAATCAATTGGTTTTTCCCGCTGCTGTTGCAAGGAGACAGTGTCATAGGGCCCTCCCATTAATATGGTGTAGTGACCAACTGGTGACATGTAGGTGGCAGTAGCACACCTTTGAATGAGAGAGAAGCACTGATCAACAGAAATAGAGGAAGAAGAAAGGAGAGAGACGAGGCTAAAAATGACGTTACGAAGATATATTGTGAACAATCCAGCGGCTCACAGCATCTCATACTCAACCAGACGATGTCCAGACCTAACTGGGTTTTTGTGGACTATTGACAGTGTCGTGATCATGAGGAAACGGGATAAAAAAAACAAAAAAGAACAACGGGCCACATGGCTCAACTTAGCGCGTCCAGGTCAACAAGGAAGTTGCGTCTCTGCAGACTGACGGAGGAAGATTCTTGGATAAAGGTCAAAATATAGTGAGAAAACCATTCGATTCTGACCCAGATAGCAAAATAATAATAATTTTGCCATCAAAAGCCCGGTCTCAGTGTTGTTTTTGTAAATTTATAGAAGAAAACCACAGTTGAGGTGTCACTAAAGCAACTCAACTCAATTTGGTATTAATTGACTCAACTTTCATCAATGTCTGTGATTACTGACCGGCCTATTAGAATCAGTGTTGGTTGGCTTTCAAATCTACCACAGACCAGTGAAAAGCAATAGAGAAAAAATAACAAGGAAACCCAACAGGACAGAGGAACAGTGTTTGCTTCTTGCTTTTGCTTGAAATCTCTTGCTGTTCGCGAAGACGGCTTCGTCTTCTGACGGTGCAATTATTGGGACATGTGTCCCATCCATTGCACCCACAACAGCGGGGAATCCTGCAATGCCCATAAATGCCCTTTTGTGAGCTTGTAAAATGGGGCATCCAGCTGAAATGAAACAAATTGTGTCACAATATGATGTTTTGAGTGTTTGGTTGATGATCCTGCTGATGGAGGGTTGTGACAGACCCAAGTCATCACTGCTGCAATGTTGCATATTCCCTGTTGCCAAATACCTCATTTCGGGTGGTATTGCATTGTGGCGTTGGGTTGGAGAAGTAAGTGCATCTCTAATGAGATCAACCACAAACGTGACGCCTGCACAATCCAATCTGTAGCCTTTTATTAATTCACTGTCATCCGGTGTTTGAAGAATATCTCTCCTGCCTCTTCTGTCCGCCATTTTGTCATCTGCTTAGGGAACTCCTAAGTCGCTTAAAAGTCCTCTTCCCTGCTCTTAACAGAGCTCAACTTAGGAGCTCTCATAAGAGCTAAGATTCTTTAGGAATTACTTTTATCTTTACTAGGATCTACTCTTCACTTTTAGGGGAAATTCTATGAAAACAACTAGGAGCAACGCTTTGCACTAAGAATCTTTAGAAATACGGCCCCAGATCTACAACTCAAACAGGACGTAGGCTCCCCAAAGCTTTGAATTTATTTGACTCTGAATTTGGCAAAAGATTTAAAGAGAAAAAACATAAATCCCTTTAGTGAGTTTTGGATTTCACTTTGATAATGCTGAACGGTGACCAATAAATTATGATTTTATTAAAAACTACATATTTCACCCAAACCATCTTCACTGGAATAAAGATTTGTATAAATGAGCTGAAATATGTGTGGGTTCTGGGTTGAAATTGTGGTGTTTGTTGTGCCATGTGTGAGTGTGTGTGTGTGTGTGTCTGAATAAATGTGTAGTTTTGCCTTTATGCAAATGTTTTGACGGGGTGATGGAGAGCAAGCTTTTGTTCTGCGTTGCTTGCCTTTTATTTTGAAAGCAGCCACAGCCTTGTGCTAGTGATGATGATACAGTAGTGCAAGTTCTTTTTCTTTGGGGCAACAAAAAGCAGCTGATACATTTGATCGGCAACACGTTGGTCTCCGTGTCACCCATATAACATGTTTAGAAGTGTGAAATAGCCACAAAGTGATTCTTTTTGATGCTGTTACAAACCAAATAAAGGTATACCTTATCCTCTTATCTGATCTGAGTTCATCGTTATTGCTAATCTGCTTTCATCTGTAAAGAACACATGGCTAATTAGAAATTATTGACCATCCGCTCACCTTCATAGTGTCCATTTTTGGTTCTGGGTAGAAATATGCATACACGCGGCTTGCTGAAGTTGTTTTGTTAAAAGATGTTAATTCTCTGCTTTTACTATCTTGTCTGAAAGGGCATTTCCGAATCCTATTCTTTCTACCATTGCAATCCTACCAATCATGCAAGCCACATTGAATTATGGAGAAACTACATAACCTGAACACCTTCTACGGACTGCCTCATATGAAATCTAGTAATTATGGAACTGAACAAAGACAAAGTTAAGCTCAAATCAGTTTCATAAGACGTGATGATATAAAAATGCTTGCAACCACCACTTACACAGCATTTTCATAAGAAGAGTTGTTTTGCTAATTACCTCCTCCTTCTACCTGCAGGCTGCCCATTTTCCACAACAGTAGGTGAAACTAAATCACAATCATTAGTGCCTCCTAACGTTCTAATTGGATAGGTAATCACCAGCCCCGATGTCTTCTGCTTCAAACTCACCCCTCTATTTGGTAGAAGTACAAGGCGCATCCTTAAGCAAACCTTTGAAAAAAAAAAATCCATCTGATTCTTCTAATTCTCCCCAAGATGTCATGACTTTGATTACTGAGGACTTCCACAGATTCCTACTTCTATACTTCCTTCTCAGCTTTCTCATCGCACAGCAAACATATAAGACACATCACAGGTCCCTCTTTAGTCTGGACCGGGGATTAGCATTGCCCTTTGTAGATCTGACATTCACCAATTGGACTTAATTAGCAGTGCTGAGCCTGCCGCTGACCTTTTGTTATGCAAGCTGTCATTGAAAACCTTTCTGTTGACTTAAATGAGAAATGTTATTTGCTAAAGTAACGAGAGTCCATCCAACTCAGGCCTTTGCACACAGAAAGGCATTGTCTCTTTACTGTTTGCACAAAGGTTTCCAGGAAAATGAGACTAGTAACTGATTTGATCAACTATAGAAAAATAAAAGTCCTTGAAGAAAATACGATTTATAACAAATAAACCAACTAAACAGGTGTTTTCTAAATCAGTTATTGGTAAAAAAAAAAATATTCATCCACTTTGGCCAACTCCGGGTTATAAGATGAAACATTTTTCATTACTGGTAGTTTATAATCTTCCTAACAATAATGTCAGCAAATATTTCTAATAACGTTCTTTGCTGGACCTATTGGTTAACCTGGCAAGAGCCAGATTGATGTGTAGCCCTTCCCTCTAACTCGAGTTCTCCACATCGCTCGGGGTCTGTGTCTGGCGAATCCTTTCGGAACCAGGGAGGGACATGAACAGAATGCTTGAGGCTGATTGGGCGAAGCGCCTGTCCACCTTGATTTGTTTGAGCCAATCACACGGTAACAAATGATGTCATCGACGGTATGCGCCGCAGAGATGCTGCTACAACAACAACAAGGCTCCGCTGGTGAAAACTTTTTTTTGGGATAGTAATGCTGCGGTCATTATGTCATTGAGTGACTTTTGCTGTTTTTGCAACACAAGTATGCGTGCTAACCCTCCTCCTGCGTCAAAATATTTCTATTCTGATTCGGAGCTATGCTAATAGCGGTAGCCCAGCTAGTTCCTCTCCCCGCAACTGCGCATGCGTCAGTTTTGCTTCAACGCTTCTGCCTTCGTCACACCCGATATCCTGCCCTAAACCACAACACTACTTCATGATTGGTTCAAATCGGTTTCAGTTTGGTTTCGAAAGACCAGGAGAATCCATCTTGCAGGCAAGGTTACCTATAGGTCTCATCATCAGAAAATGTCAGATTATTGTTTAACAGTAAATAGGCTTTTACAGTGCTTTTTCACCACTAGACTTTTTCAAAGTGTCTTATATTATCCAAATTGTTTCTTTTAATCATTTGCACATATGTATATGCATAAACCAATGATGACTTCAACTGTGGGAAGACTGACTAGTATATGTTCTTTAAAGCAAGTACAAGACACTGAACCCCCAAAAACCTTGATTTTTTGCAATATTTCTGCTTTTTTTTTCAGGCAGTAGAAGGACACTATAAGTTGAAAGTTGAGCAAACAGACAATGACCCTTAGGGAAAAACTGCCTTTATCCACTGTATTTCTGGAAGCTAAGCTGTGGGTAGGACTATGGGCAAAGCATGCTTTTTTAAATTTTGGGTGCATGTATTAAAGTGATAGTTTTCAGTAAAATGTTAGGGCTTGTTGCATCCAAATACAGTCTGTTTTCTAGACAGGTAACAGACAAAGCCCTCTGTTGACCGAAAAAAGGAGGGGAAACATGGTCTATACACTGTCATATTTTAGACTGACCTACCTCACCCATCCTCACTCCCAAACGTGATCACAATGTTGAATGTTTCCCTATCACAAACACACACGCACAAACACACAATTTTAATTCCACTTTCAAAGAATAGAAAGTCGACTCAATGTTCTTTCCACTTAGATGCAATTTTATCCTTTCTCTCGAGCTCCTCTTCCTATTACCGCTGAAATATTTTGCTTGTGTGGACAATTGCTAAATGCATCAGCCCAGAGCTTCCACAGAATCAATTCTGCATGCTTAGCAGCTGGATTTTTTCAATTTACAAGCCCTGAAAAACAACAGACCTTAATCGCTAATCACTGCAGCATTGTTCACACTATGGTTGGTTGCACACTAATATTTGGCACAACATTGGAATAGTATTGAAGCAGACATCTATGAATAAATGTTTATGCACTAGTTTGTACTGTAGAAGTGTAGCCCTGGGGAATTAATTGAGGTGTGAGCAATAGTTACTATACAGTGCTCTTTTCATTCTCAGAGTGATTACACAGCTGTCTATGTTTTAATGTTATTTCAGTCTTTGTGATCATGATCATTAGAGCAGGACACTTGACGGGATAGGCCTGTCATTTTACATGCCGTGATACCTGATAGCTGATAACTGAGCTGCTTTTGAGTTGACAGCATTTAAATTTGAGCCTGAACGGTAATTCAACGTCTGCCTTTTACTCACTTTTTTACGTGACAATATAGCACTTTTGACATTTTCGACAACATCACAAAACACAGTTACATTTAGTGTGAAACACAAGCAGTTTTAACTGGCCGTAGTTGTTAGCCCAGTAGCTACTGTAATGACTCTTACCAATGACGTGCGGTCGGGTTCATCTGTGGTGAGGCACTTCACTTTTTCAGGGGTCAAAACAAGGAAGTGTGCATGCTAGCTTCTCTTCACTACCAACCCCACTGCCCTGATAACCTTTTAATCTTCTGAAGCCGTGCCGGACACAAGGAAACTCACAGGCATTAACGAGGTGGGCTTCATTGATAATTGGAGATCCTTCTGGGGAAAACCGAACCTGATAGGAAGAGATGGAATCCATCCTACTTTGGAGGGAGCATCTCTACTATCAGAAAACATGGCACATTTATGACATCTCATGAATGAGACCATGTTACAGAGGGGGAGTCCTCCACGCCCCTCTGCGCTTGCCCTAGGACAGTTTCCCTCCCATTGCTATTATGATAGCTGTGTTCATCGCCATGGCAACTGCTGTGATGGTGATGAATATTATTTTATGGAGACGGTGTCAGTCCCCCGACCCAAATTTCACAATGATTTTAACATAAAATCAAATAAAAGAGCTATCAATTATAAAAATCTGAAAAAAATTAAAATCTCAAATCTAGAAACACCAAAACATAAAACCATTAGATGTGCTCTATTAAATATTAGATCACTGAGATCCAAATCTCTACTAGTAAATGACCTTATCTCAGAAAATAACTTTGATTTATTCTGTTTAACTGAAACATGGCTGTATCAAGATGAATATGTTAGTTTAAATGAAGCCACTCCTCCCAGTCATTTAAATACTCATATGCCACGAGACATAGGCCGTGGAGGTGGTGTAGCAGCTATTTATCATTCCTCTCTCCTAATCTATCCTAAACCAAAGGCCAGTTACACTTCCTTTGAAAGCCTGGTTCTAAATTTATCTCATACCGAATCAAAAACCTGCCAGCCAGTCTTATTTGCGATAATTTACCGTCCTCCAGGCCCTTATTCTGAATTTCTATCAGAATTCTCTGAGTTTATATCAAACTTAGTCCTCAGTTCTGATAAAATACTGATAGTAGGAGATTTTAATATCCATGTGGACAAAGATAGTGATAGCCTGAGCTCAGCCTTTATGACCCTAATAGACTCAGTTGGCTTTTTTCAAACTATTAATGAAGCTACTCATTGTTTAAATCATACTCTTGATCTTGTTCTAACATATGGCCTTGATATTAATGAACTAAAAGTCTACCCTGAAAATCCTCTGCTATCAGATCACTTTTTAATATCTTTTAACATTATCCTAGAGGATCTCACACTGTGCAATAAAATAGTTACGAGTAGAAATCTGTCCAATAGTGCTGTGGCTAAATTTAAAGAGGCCATTCCTGCTGCCTTAAACTCAGTGCACCATCCAATAAATAACTATGATATTAATTATAACCCCTCTCAACTGGATCTGCTTGTCGATAGCTCTGCTAGTCTACTAAAATCCACCTTGGACTCAATTGCCCCATTGAGGGAAAAAACCATTAAACGTCAGAGGAAAGCTCCGTGGTTTAGCTCTGAAACTCACACACTCAAACAAACAACCCGTAAATTAGAGAGAATGTGGCGCTCCAATAAAACAGAGGAGTCACGAATACTTTGGCAAGAAAGCCATAGTAAATACATGACAGCCTTACGACATAGTCGATCTACATACTATTCCTCACTAATTGAAGAAAATAAAAATAATCCGAGGTACCTTTTCAGCACTGTAGCCAGGCTAACACAAAGTCAGAGCTCTATTGAGCCCATGATTCCTTTAGCCCTCAGCTGTGAGGACTTTATGACATTTTTTAACGATAAAATTCACAAGATTAGAGATAAAATTAGCCACTCCCTGCCTTCACCTGGGCCTGCTGTACCATTAAATGTAAATAGGCCTAACCTAAACTGTTTCACACATATAGGACTTCAGGAACTTAACTCTATTATTTCATCCTCCAAACCATCGACCTGCCTTTCAGATCCGATCCCAACTAAGCTGTTTAAAGAAATTATTCCCCTAGTCTGCCCATCTTTGTTGGAGACAATAAATATATCCCTATCAATAGGCTACGTGCCACAGTCCTTTAAAGTAGCTGTAATCAAACCCCTTCTCAAAAAACCTACTCATGATTCCAGCACTTTAGCAAACTACAGGCCTATATCTAATCTTCCTTTTATTTCAAAGATTCTTGAGAAAGTTGTGGCAGCTCAGCTCTGTGAATTTCTTCAAAACAACAGCCTGTTCGAGGACTTCCAGTCAGGTTTTAGAGCTCAACACAGCACAGAGACTGCTTTAGTTAAAGTAACTAATGATCTACTCTGGGCTTCAGATGAAGGACGACTCTCAGTGCTGGTTTTATTAGATCTTAGTGCAGCTTTTGACACTATAGATCACTATATTCTACTAGAGAGATTAGAGAAATTACTTGGAATCACAGGGACTGCCCTAAACTGGTTTAAGTCCTACCTATCGGGTAGGTACCAGTTTGTACACGTGAATAATAAGTCTTCTGTGTACACTAAAGTAAGCTACGGGGTTCCTCAGGGCTCTGTGCTAGGTCCAATCCTCTTCTGTATCTATATGATCCCCCTTGGTAATGTTATGAGAAAATACTCTGTTAACTTTCACTGCTATGCTGATGATACCCAACTGTATGTATCAATGAAGCCAGGTGAGACAAATCAGCTATCTAAACTTGAGGCCTGTCTAAAGGACATTAGGGCCTGGATGGACCAAAATTTTCTTCTTCTCAACTCAGACAAGACTGAGGTCATTGTACTGGGCCCACGACACCTTAGAGAAACCTATGCTAGCCTAACTGCCCTAGATGGCATTACTCTGGCACGAAGCACAACTGTTAGAAACCTTGGGGTTCTATTTGATCAGGACTTATCCTTCAACTCTCACATAAAACAAACTTCAAGAACTGCCTTCTTTCATCTCCGTAACATTGCTAAAATCAGATCTATCCTGTCTCAGGGCGACGCCGAAAAACTAGTCCATGCTTTTGTTACCTCTAGACTGGATTATTGTAACTCTCTTTTAGCAGGCTGCCCGAGCAAGTCGCTTAAGACACTTCAGCTGGTTCAAAATGCTGCAGCACGTGTACTGACTAAAACTAGGAGAAGAGATCACATTACTCCTGTATTAGCCACTCTGCATTGGCTTCCCATAAAATATAGAATAGAATTCAAGATTCTTCTTCTCACTTATAAAGCCCTAAATGGACAGGCACCAGTCTATCTCAAGGAGCTTGTAGTGCCATACAATCCCCCCAGAACACTACGCTCTCAAAATGCTGGACTACTCGTTGTTCCATTCGTCTCTAAAAGTAGTATAGGAGGAAGAGCTTTCAGTTATCAGGCCCCACTTCTCTGGAACCATCTACCAACCACGGTTCGGGGGGCAGACACCCTCTCTACCTTTAAGGTTAGGCTCAAAACATTCCTCTTTGGTAAAGCTTTTAGTTAGGAACCAGCTCATAGTTCATAATTAAGATGCAATAGGCATAGACTGCCGGGGGGGGGGTCTGGCATGCTCGGTTGGAGAGAGGTTGGAGAGGGCGTTAAGAGAGAGGTCATTTAGGTTAGAGAGGGACCGGAGAGGGTCCCATTCCTCTCTCAAACACTCCCTCTATGTCTGCTTCTTCCCTTGTGTGTTTGCTCCTGTACTCCTTCTGGCTTTTGTCTTGCAGGTCCGTGGGATCCTCAGTGTGGAGTTACAGAGTCTCAACAACTCTGTCTCCACCCTTTCCTCTGCACACACCCAACACAGCATAACGTGGATGGCTGTTCATCATAGGAATGGGATCCACACAAGGTTCCTGCTGCTTAACAGAAGGTTTTCCTTGCCGCCATGATGAATTCATGTTGGGTGTGGGATACATATGTATGTGTATATACGTATATATGCATATGTGTGTATCCATAAAATGAAGAGTCCGTCCTTAAGACTGCTCTACTGTAAAGTGTCTTGAGATACCATTGGTTATGATTTGACGCTATACAAATAAAGATTGATTGATTGATTGATTGATTGATTAACTTTAGCAGCTAAAACCCTGGACCGTCATCCACCTTTCGAGATCCGATTTCCACCCAGAATTGACATAGAACTAAAAAATGCTGAATTCAAGACAATACTACATTTTCAAATGATAGCCTATTCAAATACATTCCTGTATAACAATTTTCTACCTTTGTTAAGTCTTGGCCCCTCCTTGACTCTGGTCAGGAAGTAACAATTGGGGGCTTATCCGGGATCTAAACACGGAACCTCTCACACACAACATTACTGAACTTATATGGAAAAAAAATTGATCAGTAGAAAAATGTCAATTTACATACCTTTCATTTTTAGTTGTATTTCATTTCATGGAGGCTCATCCGAACACACGTCCCTGGTACAGACAAGCGATTGTGGACTCTTGTTTGTTTCAACAAGGAAACCAGGACCCTTAACAGCTGAGTGTTGAGAAAAAAGAGGAAATTAACCAGCAATATTTCTCACTAGATTACAACAACTCAAGCTATAAATTCAACATACCATCAAATACAATCATTGACTTTTTTTTTTACCCCTGATGATTTTGCCAATGTATTTGGTAATCTCTTATCCCCCTACATCTTTTGTTGCGATCAAAGATAATAAGAAGTAAAGAGTTCAAAGTCAGAGCCACTTGAAGACCCAGAGAAAGAGGAAACCTTTACTCTAATTCCCCTCGGACTGAACATGAGGGTCAATCAACGATTGAAAAGCGCAGTTATGTTCACTTTCATGATTGTTCCAAGGTCAACAAGTTCCTTTTAACTCACAATAATTATTGTGAGCAGAAATGTACTATTAAAACTACAATCTTGATTTTCTTTCTTTTTTATTGCTTGGTAATGACAGAATGTGGTCTAGAGATACCAAAAAAGAAGGTATACCTACCAGGTGCAGTTGTTTAAGGTCTCTAAAAAAGGGAAACGACATAAAAGAAAAAGCACAACACATAAAAGAGGTCACATATACTTGGATGTATATTTAAAAAGGACACTTCCACCTGGATTGTTTGTGATCGGCTTTTATTGATCAATCTCTGCTGTGAATTTCAGAAAGACGCAGGATCTTCACACACTTAGACCTACACCCCATGCTGCACTCACTGCAACACACACATTTGTCCTTCCTAACCAGCTCCACAGCGTGCACCCTGCACTACACAGCATAGAAAACACAAGTTACGGGTTACAAGTTTGCCCAACTCAGCCGATGTGCACATGGTGACACAGGGGACACACACAAAATTACATGGGTCACACACACGGCGACATGGGGTTCACACGGTGCCAAGTGGCACACAGCCTGCCCCCGATTTTGTCTTTGTGAGATTGCCGAATGAGCTTTAACAGTATGTGGAACACCACAGGGCTAGGTCCCTTTTTAATGTGACGTGTAGTCGTTGATTCCAGAGCAGTGTTTACATTGGCTTCTTGCTGATTTCTTTGATTTTCTTAAAGCTGCTATCCGGAGTCTCTGAGAAACGTCTCGATGTCCCCCCCCAAACAGCCTCACCAGAAGTCACGCCTCTACTTTTCTGCACACGCATCGCGGAACATTACTAGGTTGCATCGGGTCGCATTGATATAGGTCTATAGGTCAGGTAAGATCCAAAATCATATTTACCTGTCTGTGGCCTTGTTTCCATGCACAGTTCCGCATTCACTTTGATTGACAGTCTCCAAAACAGGAAGTCAAAGCCTATTAGCTGGGTGCACTCGGCGACCGTTTCCATTTGTATAGGGGTCTATAGGATGAAGGAAGAACTTATATACATGAATGTATATGAACCCGCAGTAGACCATAGTAAAAGAGTAGTTAGGCATTTTTTCGCATTTCAAAAAAATCATACATAAACATAGATTTCTCAGAATTTCCGGGTATCAGCTTTAATATTGTTTTATTCATTACCGTGGGAAACACAAGGATGTGTGTTGCAGATACTCAGCGTCAGAGTAGCTGCAGCCAATATTTAACAGCATAGTTTACAGACATCGCTCTGTGGAACACCAATAAGTAGGAGAGAGAGTCTGGGGGGGACATTGAAGGAGTTTAATGGAGGAAAATCGGCGAGAGAAGTTGCATCGCGGAGCCACCGGCACAGCTAAATGCAAAGACCCAACATCACTACTAGAGTCTGAGATGATTATATGGCGGCCACCATTCTTCTGGATAACTTTTTCTGCTCCTGGCTGCTTTACAAGCGAAAAGTTACCTCGCTAAACCTCTAGGATTATTTATGATCTTTTGATAGAGCTTGTAATTAAAATTAAAATTAGTGCCCTTTATGAAAGATATGAAAAATTATAGGTGAAAAATAACTTGAATCTATTGTTATCTGTTGTCTTCTCATTTTATTATTACTTCAATCTAGGGCCAATAATGCAACTTTAAAAGCAAGTTCCCATACTTTATGTCCTTGTTAAAGGAAAGGCACATGGCTTTCTATCTGTACAAAATCATTTAACAAAGTGAGGGTGACAGTAGACAGGCAGAACAACAATCTGTAACCCCTGAAACCCAAAAGACTCCCGAGGCTGTTCATGCTTTAGTTCCACCCCCAGCCCATATCAAGGACCTGTCAAAAATTAGTTCCAGCTCAGTTCATTCGCACTCCTCCTTTTCCTTCTACCCCTACCCAAGCACCCCACCCCCAAGTCTACCTGTTCTGAGCGATAACTGATCATTCATGGATAAACACTGCTAATATGAACAGATCAGGCTCCCACATTTACCCAAGAAGCAGCAGCAAGTGAAACAGAGGAGTTGGAAGAGGGAGCAGGGAAAACAGAGGCAGTAAGGGTGGGGGAGAGGGTGACAAGAACCTTGACAGTTAATTATCTAGAGAATATAGCAATCAGAGCAGCAGTAAGTGTTTCTGAGCATTTTCTTTTATTTGGTCTTTGGGGACGTGTCGTCGAATTTATTCAAAAGACAATCTGTTGAAGGCCCCTCTGCTCAGTTGTGTCCTCTGCCAAACAAGTTTCTCTTTGATTATTCACTTTGACAGATTATGTTCTCCTTTTTCATTCACCCACACAATTAGCTTGAGGATTAGTACTACCAACTGTGCAAATGTTGTTATTATTAAGGTATATTATGTTCAAGTAAATGTTCCCCAAACAATATATATTTAATATGCTTTAAATGCGATCTCATAAAGCAGTCTTGGATGTTTTGATGATCATGGTTATCAATCAACAGAAAAACAGTAAATGAGCAAGAAATAATAATAATAATAATAATAATAATAATAATAATAATAATAATAATAATAATAATAATAATACGTATTTTAATGCAAGTAAAAATACATGAAAATGACATAAACACAAGTCACTATATAATGCAAACGTGAATATGTCAGTCCCTCCAGGATTTTGCGATGTTGCGATCGAAACTATTAACGCAAAATCAAGCAAACTCCGCAAAATCATAAAAAAACATAAATATCAATATATAATATATTTAATATATAAATATGTGGCCACTTATTGTTATTTTTGGCATTTTAGTGCTTATAGTTCCTACGGAAGTAGCGGAGGATGTATTATGGGCTTTGCCCCATAGACATGTATACGTAGATGCCGCATCGACTGCTGCCGCCCACTAGAGCGGTGCGTCTACGTATATTATGTCTATGCTTTGCGCTGCTTAACCTATGAAGACGAAAATGCCTACGTCACATCCTGTTTTCAACCAGTGCCAGGAGAAAGCATTCAATGGAGTCATGTGCGATAGAAATACCTTGCATTTGCTTACAAAAATATTGGCTAAGAACCGTGCAAAACAGTACCCAGCGTTGCTTATAAAGAGTGGAGGTAAACTTTTTTGTTCAAAATGCAATGTTATCATCAAGCACAAGCGGAAGTTGTCTATGGACAAGCATTTTGCTTCTGCAAAGCACGTCAAGAGAAAGCAAGCCAGTGCACAACCCCAGGTGGGAGAACAAACAGGAAGCACACAATATCGTTACATACAGTATGTTCATTAAGGCTTTGTATTTTTCTTTTTTATTAAAAAAACAAAAAAAAAAAACTGCCTCATTATAATCCTATATCAAGACATTGTTGCCATGGTAATTCGTGTCATAATTAAAACCTGCTCCATGGCAGGATATATTTATAAAAAGCCTGGAAAGATAGACATTGTGGTACCTTTTTACTGAAGTAAAGGCACACATTAATATAGTTTTACCTCTGGAGAAAGTTTTAAGTTACTTTTAATATGTAAAACACTATACCAAAATTAAAACTGCATCACATTTCAGCAGTTTATTATATCCCTCACCTATGTTCTTCAACAATATATACAGTGATGTATAGTGTAGTTTGATTTTATGCCTTTAAATCCCTTTTTCTCTGTCTTTTGTGGTGACATTTATAGGCTGTTGAACCCGGCTTTGCTCAAATGAGTTTCAAGTAATTTTATCCATGGTGTGAATAATGGGGGTTTTCACACCTCAATCATGGATTAGGGATTTACCCACGATATATCGTAACAACATTCCCCTTCCTGTCAGCAGCAGACCATCTGTCGCACTCAGATTGACAGCACCAGCATCTACTGACAGTCCCGCCCCTCCTCCTGAACCCTAATAATGAATTATAAAGATGAATGAAAAAGAAAAAAACCAAATTACATTGGGAAAAAAAAACAAAACAAAAACAATAATGATCACATAGAGATCGGTTCTGATGAATAATCCTGAGAGACTGAATAAGACATAAACCTCATATTTAAAAGTTTCGCATTGGCATGTTGACAATGCTCTTATCATATATTCTTGCTTTTTTATCTCACCCTTTTTACAACAGTGGAGGACTCGATATCGAGTGTGAATTTATGAAAACATATGAAAATATAATTGTGTGTTTTTCTCGGCTGTCTGTCATTGATAATTATGTCTTCTGCAATCTACTGATAATTGCTTTTGGAGTTCAGTGTGCGCACGCCTCCCTTAGGCTCAACATTGCTTTGATTGATTGAGTGAATACGTATCAGCTGTGTTGAAACGGTGAGTCCGGCTCTATTCACCACATGCTCGATCAAGCTGGAGCTTCTGCTTTCAGGGCATGTTGAGCTGCAGCTTATTTGAATAGGGCCCACAACATTAGCATATGTGTTTTGGTTTTAGCTAAATCAGCTATCAAATAAGAGAGAAAGGGAGAAGTTAATATTGATAAAACTACTATTTTTACAACTCCTTTTTACTATCTTGTTACAGCTAAAAAATGTTCATCATGTTTTCTTAATTTTCTGGACTTTTTTTTTTTTTTTTTTTTTCAGACATCAAATTTAAGAGTAGATGTTGCTCTTTACGTGCCAGCTGTAAAAAATCTGCACGTCACACGCTGTCAGTGAGGAAGGTGAGAGACATCGCCGAAACTGTAAAGCTAAAAAGGTAAAGAGCAACATCTGCTCTTTTTTTAATCAAATGTAAACCTCATTTAGGTTGTTCTGTGTTGAACTCAGAGGCAGATTATTAATTATTCAAGGTGTGATCTGAACCTGTGTTTTTACAAAGGCGAACTGCCATCGTTGCACATCAAGTTTCATCAAGCCTTTTTATTCAAGGCTGCGTTCAAATGCCTTTTTGTTAAGCAGCAAACACACAAGCAAACACACAAAGATACCCTAAGCTTCTTCAAGCTATCTTATATGGACAACCAGCTGCATCATACATCACAGTCTTCCTTCTCCACCTTACTCG
This sequence comes from Gouania willdenowi, assembly GCF_900634775.1. Taxonomy (NCBI): domain Eukaryota; kingdom Metazoa; phylum Chordata; class Actinopteri; order Blenniiformes; family Gobiesocidae; genus Gouania; species Gouania willdenowi. The sequence continues at coordinate 10,328,853 of NC_041063.1, read as the reverse complement.
CCTGACCACAGGAATAGTCCATTTAAGACAATAGTCCATTGTTTTGTTTGACTCCTGCGTTGCTTATGATCATCAACACGTCAGATCATTTCATAAAAGCAATACGAGGCGGTATAACGGCTACTAAAAATGGAACTGATTGTAACCACTTGCTCTGCGCCACAAGGAAGTAAACTCTCAACTGTGAGCTGTTTTAAACACTCACATTAGCTGCTACGTCCCTTTCTTCTCCTTTTCACCTTTTCTGGTCACAGAAATAGTCCATTTAAAATGATAGTCAATTGTTTTGTCCAACCGCTGCGTCGCATTGAGTCACAAACATGTCAGATCATCCCATAAAGGGGATACAAGGTGGTATAACGGCTACTAAAAGTGAAACTGTAGTTAACGCTCTTTGGTTTATCTATATAATAAAAGTAAAGATATTAACTGTAATATCAACCAGCCTTTGCTATGTTTGTTTTACCTGTGAGGTAGTTTGAGAGCGGGGAGCTCACATTCTTATAGTGTAGGAGGAGCCAGGATTGCCAGGAGGATGAGTTTCCCCCTTATGACTCATAAGGGGGCAAAAATCCAACAAGGGAGAGAGGAAACAGAACTTTTTCAACTTTGGCCCTTTGAATGAGGCTAAAGAAATGTATATCATCGTAGCAAAACCATTATAAAGTGTTTTTTTTTTTATAATATTGCCCTTTAGGAATATTCTTTTAAATGTGTAAACATTGGCTAAAAGGTGAGAGACTAGAACAGCCTCTTTGCTTTGATACTTGATGCCGACCTGCGAGCGCCACGGGTGGAATTACTGCACCACGAACTGCCACCAGCCCTCTGTCTGATGTTTGAAAATCTGTTTGTTTCTGCAATCTGCGCCAGACCTTGCCTTTGATTTGAAACACCATTCTTCCTGCAGCAAGGTCTGTTTTCTAATCCCTTAGCAGTAGAATTTTATATTGTTAAGCGCTTTGAGATGACTTTGTTGTATTTTGCGCTATAAAATAACGTTGAATTGAATTGAATAGGTGGTAGCAAATGGTGTGTCGCATGTTCCCCAACTAGCACTATGCAGCAAAATACTCACACCATGCATGATTTCTAGGAACATGCCTGCATTAGCACAGGGAGCAAAATAAGCTAATTTGAACACTCAGGTGCAGCAAAGTGCAGTGTACCTCTTTCAAGCTGTGTTTATTTTGAATGCCTTATTTGCAAGGGTGGCTCAAATATAAAGGGATGGGGTTTGGGATAATGATAATGATGTTGTGAACAGGAAGATCATAATCCTAACCACATTTTAAATAACAGTGCTTATCATGCATGTTTAACACATGCTCACAAACAAGTCAAAATAAAAGCAGTTATACAAGGCTAGGAAATCACCTCCAAGCAGTGTGGAGAGGTCAATCTTACTGGTCAATAAATGGAGAGTTTGGCCACAAATATGCTCAAACCAATTCCCAGCTTTCCACCCACTTGCTAAAGCTCATCTACCCTCCAGCAGTAAACACAGACAAGACGCATCATAACTCTTTCAGGCTGGACTGGCAAATGCAAGAGAAGTGTATTCCTACAATGAACGACAGACAGAGAATAAAACAACAACTCACTATAACTATTCAACTAGAAAAACATCATTCGTAATGTTTTTAACCTTTTTATGAAGCTTTTTTCGTACAAATGAAAAAACTCTTCCTACATGTCCTTGAACAATTGCTCACTAAAGATGGAAGAGTTGAAGAGCCATAATTATCCAAGAAGCTATAGTGATGGAGGAAATTCAGCCATGGTGGTCACTCTGGGCAAAATAGTTGTGGGTGAAGGGTTAGATGGAGCACACTTTAGAGGATTCCATTGATTGAGGACAACAGCAGCAGTGCTTGGCCCGGAGGGTTACCAGGTTAAGCGCCTGGTTGTGGCGAGTCATGGTGGATGAGGTCCAGCCAGGGGTGAGGGCAGAAACAAAGGGATTGATGCTTAATAAAGTTTTGGGATCTGTATTGTATGCTAAGTTAACCAGCAAGTGAAGAGATGCTATTCAGTCGAACTATTGTTCAGTGTCATAAAAAGCCTGTGCTATTTCCTTTCCTCAATGTAATGTCAAGTTCTGGGCTGAAGAGAAGGTTTTCCTGTGTTGTTAAATCCATTAGTTCCATAGGGTGGGGGAGGGATGAAAGCCATTATTGGGTTATCAGTAAACAAAGCCACAGTGGCATCCTCAACAGGGTAATCACACTTACCAGTGTAATTTCCAGACATCCAAAGATAACTGTTTTAAAACTGGGGATTGTTCAATTTTAGTCCCGTTCATAGAAAGGGTTGTTCCCTGCTATTGCTTTAGTATACACTCAGACACAATTTGTTATACAAATTGTTTAGAAAATGCTTTGCTTCCTGTAATATCACGGAAAACAAGTTTGGATGAACTACGGCCGGTTCCGCGGAACATCTCCGTGCAGAATAGCACGTACCACGTTCCCGAGATTTCAGTCAAATGACTCGGAAAATGTAGCACCTGAGAGCCCCCTGGCGCCCCCGTGTCACATACGGAGTAATGGGCCCTTCTTCATATATTGATATGTGTCAATGATTCGGGACCACCAACTGTAGCAATATTTGACTCCCAAATAAATCAGAAAACAACTTTAATTCAATTCAATTCAATTCAACTTTATTTATATAGCGCAGAATACAACAGTCATCTCAAAGCGCTTAACAATATAAAATTCAAGAAAAAAAGAACCCAAGAAGATCTACATGAACAAGCATTTAGCGACAGTTGGAAGAAAAAACTTTATTTTGTTTTTATAACAGGAAGAAATCTCCAGCAGAACCAGATTCAGAGGTGGCAGTCATCTGCCTCGACTAGTTGGGGTTTAGTGAACAGAAAGACGATCAGAACAGGGTGGAGGGATAGACCATCAGAGTGTTCCAGACTAGTTGAGCCATGAATCATCGACGAGAAACAGCCAGATCCAGCATCAAGACACCTGAAACAGTTTAGAGAGCGGAGGGTGAGGAGAAGGCACAGACTGAAGGAAAACATGATACACTATGATATTTTTTCCTAGTGGTTAGGTTAATATTGATGTTAAATGGAAATTGACGAAAAAAGGGGGGTTGGCCCCTGAGCCCCTCGAGCTCCTAATCGAATTGTGCGAAGCATGATCATAATCTATGTTGAATAACCTTTAAAATGATATATCACACGACTATGTTCCCATAAATTTGTAAATTCCTAGAAATAGGGGGTGGGCCCCGGGCCCCATTGCAAAAAAAGGGCTCAGAGCGCCACACCTCTGTGACACGTACAGGGTACTGGGCCCCATTTATATATATATAGGTTTGTGCCAATGATTCGATACCACCAAACGTCGTAATAGTTCAACTTTTGTTTTTTCTTTTTTCTTTTGGGGCCCCAAATTGAAAATTAGGCTCTGTGCGTCGATGCGTACACATCCATAGATTATACCTACCAAATTTCAGCCCATTCTGTTTGAAAATAACAGAGGAGTAGTGATTTTAACTCATGTACACAATAACAAGAACAACAACAAAAAGAAGAACAACAAAGCCTGATAACTACTTTATAAATAAAATGGCTTTAGGCTAATCCATGGTTATTGATGTTAATTGAAACTCGCAAATCAACTGAACAGGATGAAAATGTGCGTAATAAAGTATATGCTAAAAGAATTGGGAAAAAAAAAATACACAATTATACGACTTGTCGTTCCCTGTTATGTCTCAAAAACTAGAATTTGTTAACCACTTGGTAAACCTATAAACAGATTTACTTCAAAGTTGCTCTCCCCGATAATTCTTCTATTAGATAAAATACTAGAGCAGGGGTCTGCAACCTGTGGCTCTGGAGCCTCTTGTGGCCCTTTGACTCTTTTGCAATGGCTCCCTATAGCGTTAAAAAAAAAAAAAAAAATATATATATATATTAAAATAATTAATTGTTAACGCTTACATAAGGTATTGATAATTAATGAGTAAAATAGATCATATTGTGCAATAACTCCATCTTCCTACTTCACCTCCTGCAACCTTTACAGACTCTGCACCTGTGATTAACCTTACATTTTAAGTCCCTGGTAAGATAACTACACTAACAAAAAGATTATTCTGGAAGAAAATAGGGATTTCATTTGTGTGGGGAAACATTTATTTAACTGCCAACATGCCGGTTTAATATACATGCTTGATATGTTGCAAGAAATTAGAAATGAGCATGTGTTGACTGACATTATCATGTGTTTAATTCTAGTTATTTTTTGTAGCACTTCAAATCCATTAACTCATCAAATAATTCAAAAACTGTATAGAATTTTATACATCGTATTGTCATCAATGAGAAGGTTTTTTTTTGGCTCCGGAAGGACTTTAATCCAGGTGAGATTAGGCAAAATGGCTGATTTGAGAGTAAAGGTTGCAGACCCCTGTCCTAGAGCATGCCTCATAGATCGAATTGAACACCATTTACTCCAAAAAGAAAGGAAAAGGGTTGAAAATGCCTCTTAAGAGTTTGTTTTCATCTCCAACCTAAACACTTAGTTTGTTGACATTTTTGAATATTGAATTACAGGATGTGGAGTCCTGTAAATGGGTACAATAAATAGATAAGTATAACATTTATAATGAGGATTTTATCAAATAATTAAAAAAAAATATATATCAGTAGTAGCAGCTTTAATTCACATCTTGAGCAGAAATGTTCCTCTTTTTTTTTGTTTTATGCTTCCTACCCTGATGGGAAAAATGGGAAAGATCTAATTGGCAGAGAGCATAGCAGCAGCAGCTCTTGATCTAACAGATGGAGACAGAGGCATGTAACCGCCAAAGAGAAACAAATCAACAAGTTCTGCAGTGATGAATAAAAACTAACTGAGGATTGTGTCACAATGGAGCTCCACAAAAACAGAAGTTCGGGAACAAATTGATAGAATGACGAACAATATGACGACCGCTCAACACAAAGTTCACGCATAACATTCAGGCGAAAAGGGCATCAACAATAAAGCACAAACATGCTGTGGGAGAGCAAATCAGAGCACCACCTCAGATATTCTTTTAGCTTTTTTTTTTTTTTTTTTGCTAAGGAACATCTATTAACATATGCCAACACCCTAAAATGCTCCCTGAGCACTGCAAAGTGGTTGCTCACTGCTCCTTGGGGATGTGTCAAATGCACGGAATGGATGAATTCTTCTTTGTAAAGTCATAGCCTTTTAATAAGAAGCAACAGCTCAGAGATAAGGTGAAAACAGTAAGTCTTTGCACATAATGCTTTGTAGCGTAGGTGTGTCATTCACAAAAATCCGGGCTGGCACTCTTCAGGATAGCAAAGGCTATCCTGTCCGCCGTATATACTGTACCCTACAGCCTAATAAAACCCATATAAAAAGAGTCACATAATGTGGTATAGCCCTGTGCATCGGGGGTTTCTAAGTTGTGAATTGGATCTAACAGGTTACTGGTGATGTTCAAAGACCTCACATTACTTCCTCTCAGACTATTCTCACAGGGCTGCATAGAAGGTAACAGTCTCTTTTCTGTCACTGACCTCCTCCTGCACCACAAGCAATCATAAGCAACTCAGGTGGAAGTTGACGTCATGTAAAGCTCTGTGAATGAAGGCCACAGTTCATCTGATGAAAACTCTACGAAGAAATCTTGTTAGAATTGAAGATCTTCAGTCTAACAGTTACTATGTATAGTTGTGTTGCTATATTGGTGCCAACAATGGCAGCAGGATTATACCAACGCACAATAAAATACATACTTGCTTACATACTCAAATACTGTACGTCTCCTGGTTAGAAACATCTAACAAGAGTGAGTGTGTTGTTTCAATTTGGTAAGTTTTTGTCTGTTACCAGGATTACATCATTGGATTTTGACAAACTTTTAACCGAAGATAGAATTATGCGACAGAAGATTACATTACTGATTCTGGATTACTTCTTTACAAAATTTCACTCAGTTATGCAGGGTTACTCAATTACCCAACTGAGTTTCATTCATCGGATTGTGAATTTAATCTGGATTTGTGGGTGCCCGTATACGGAACATTTGGACCTACTGTATTGTTCTTAGCTGGGATAAAAATTTCTTCCAAGCCTTTAAAGTGTGAACGATCATGTTACTATATACAAAGATCAGGATCACTGATCCAGATAACTCCCCAAATCTGGCAAAGAGGATATTACATAGCTTTTCACACAGAGTTTTTACTTGGAATCCAATCTTACAAATCTAGACACATTTAAAGCTGCAATAGCTTAAAATGTCTCTAAACGGGCAAATGTTTCTATAACAGGGGTCATCAACCTTTCTGAAAATGTGAGCTACTGCATAGGGACTGTTTAGTCCGAAGGGCTACCAGTTTGAAAAGCACTTCTGAAATACTACATTTTCACAGTTTTTACTTTAATTAGAGGGTAAGATAATAAGGAAGACTAATAGTAACTTAAAAAAGATAGGGTATGTTTACGTTTCAACATAAAACACATTATTTCTCCTAAGTTATGCAATTGTTTCATTTTCATTAACACTTTACAGAAAATATACCATGCCTTTTTTAAAATTACATCTTTTATATATCTTATTATATACAGCCACTGACCACAAATCAAATCTGCAACACTTAAAAATACAATAGTCACAATGTTTTAGTGAAAATAAACATTTAAAAATGGTTAACTTAATACAAAAACCTTGTCAGCAGTATTTCACTCTAGTAAGTACAGTACAAACTACATCTGTTATATGTATTTATCTTTGTGAGTTTGAATTGTGGAAAATAATTCAGATTTTAGATGGAGATTATTGGTGACTAGAGTTCCTGAGGTCACCTCAAATGGTCCATGTGGGCTACCTTGGTGACCCCTGATTTATAGTATATTGCTTGCTCTGTAATTTCAAAATGTATACAGTAGAAGAACCAAGGGTTTCATCTCTTACTCTCCATCCTTTATCTGGAGGAATGTAGCACTGTTTTTGAAAAACTCAACAAAGAAATGTGCTGCAAATCCTGACCCACAACGTTTAAAAAGTCTCACACACAAATATGTTACTGTAAAAAGCTAGTTAACGTTTACTGTAAAAGAAATAAATTGGTAATAGTTTGGATTGTTGGAGGTTTTCATTTTTATTGGCAGCAAGGACATTTCTTTTTTATTCTATTTCATTTTTTATTTCTGACACTACTTTTATGTGTTGCAGCACTTGAAAGCAGCAGCGCTTGTGCGGAATGCCTGGATGCGTTTGAATTAAACTGCTGCTGTGTACAAAGGAAGGCACAGAGCAGAAACTGGAATTAAAGCAGTGTAGCCCATTGTGTCATTGGATCAACAAAGATCTCATGGCGTAATCTGACATGTCCACACAACCTTAACGTCAGTGTCTACAGACCAGTATATTGTGGGATTTTAGTGATGCCTTGCCTTGCTCTTATCTGCCTATGAAAGGCTTGAGGTTTAGCAATTTTAGACTTCACAATGTAGTTGCTTAAACAGTGGAATATCTTCACCTGCATGTTACGTATGTGATAGAGACTTCTGGTAAATGGGACATTGTAGTGTTATTTGTTTACAAGTTACTCACTACTTGTTCCAAAAAGCAACTGAGTTAGTACTCTATAATAAAAGTAACTCATTACCAAGGAAAGTAACTATTTGCATTACTGTTGAAAAAAAAAAAAAAGAATTTTTAGATGCATGTGTCGTTGTGAGGTGCTTCATTAAATTTGTGTCGCTTACAACGGATGTCGACGAAGTCTTCACTCCTGGATATAATGTACACTTCACATACACGTTCTTGCCTTTGACCACAATTCATTTAAAATAGTGTTTGTATCACTACCTTTAAAAATGCCAACTTTTCATCAGACTGCTTCACGCTCGCCATCTCTGCTGCTTCATCAAATCTGTAGTGTGTGTGTGTGGTGCGTGTGCTGGAACGTGTGTAAAAACACTGGCTCTGATTGGCTACCATGAAACATGACGCCGCCTTAGCCAATCATAATCGCTCACCTTGTTTTTAACCCACCTCCTCACAACAGCTGCGTATGAATAATTTATTCAATCCATGCATGTAACGCACCGCATTTAACGTTCAGTAAATTTAACGGCGTTGTAACGGCGTAAAAAGTAATTAGTTAGATTAAATTTGTGTTTCATTCGTTCATTTGTTTTTCATTATTTAAAAAACGGAAAACACCTTGTTTCTTCATTACCGATTGGCCAAAGTACGTGACCCGGAAGAGTACTCTCATCCAATGCTAACGGCTATGCTAACGACAGATCGTCATGATCGCTGCTTCCAATTGTGCATCCGAAACGTGTCCTTTTAGCTGGTGTTGGGTACAGAACCCCCTCACGGGCATTTCGGAGGATTTAGAGACTCCTGAGTGTTGCAGAGCAAAAGATATCGTGGAATGTGTAACGCTTCACTTCTAGGTCACGTACTTTGGCCAAACGGTAATGGAGAAAACGAATAAAATTGTTTGTTTTCTGTTTTTTGTTTTCTGTACCGAAGCAAAAGAGCTTGAATTTGAAAAACAAGGCGTTTTCCATTTTTTCATTTTGGAAATGAGTTTTTTTTTTTGTTTTTCATGTTTTTCTTACATAATGAAAAACAAATGAACGAATGATACACAAATTATATGACCCCCGTTACTGAAAAAAACGCTGTTATTTTAAACGCTGTTACTCCAAAAACTTGGGTAAACAATAATCCTTCAACTGGCCATAAGTCTAGGCTACAGAAATGGTCCAACACACATTTCATCCTGAGGTTCTCATTTCTTACCACTTAGTATAGTCCCATGTCCTTTTGAGCTGCTCTTTCAAATGAATGGATCCAAATGATTTCAATCCCTCTGATACACATATCTATTTCAAATATTGACAAGGGGATCAATATCAGATCAGAAAGATTTTTCCCCAATCCAAATGAGCACATTGTGATAAAACATTTTCTATTTTAGGAAGGTATGAGAACACCTGGATATCTCAAATTATTTGGTTTGGTGTTGCTTAATATCTGGAATATGAATAGTAACACATCATGGCCCAGCAGTGTAATAAAAGGTAAACAGAGCTGTGAGGTTACACACCTATACAGTATATGAGGGAATATTCATTCTGCCTTCTTCTTGAGAAAGAAATTCATCAAAAATCAGGCAGTTCAATCTAATGAGTTTTGTGCAATCAAATTTGGGCACAATGGTTGGGATCCTCTCTGTGTGCACACTAGTTTTGGTTGGCGGAGAGAAAGAAAAAAAAGAATGTGATTGAAATAGAAAATGAAAATAAAAATGAAGGTATTATATGGTATGTTAGATAGATGGGGAACCACAGAATTAGAAAGGTCTGCCTCCCGTTCCTTTGTTAGAGCCAGTGAGATTTGAAAAAACATCTTCTGGTAAGTATGACCATTACATATATTTAAGATATAACGGAGCTTGGTTGCTAACAGCTCATTAAATTAGATTTTTTTTTAATTTATCAGTTTATCATCTAAGAAGCTTCATAAATAAGGTTTTAAAATAGTCTGTATCCACAAATACAATAATTAAAAAAATGTCACAAGTTTAAGTTTCATCGCTTCTAATAATAGCAGGGAACAAAATCTAGTCAACTCGACACATACTGTCTAATCGTAGCTGAATTAGTGCACATTTCTGTCCGTCACATTATTTGAGCTAAAACACCAGGTTTCTACAAGCTTCTTAAAAACATTTAGCTCTTGGGCACTTCACACTAAATGTCATGCGATACGACAAGCCACACAGCTTTTAGCCATTTCCCATCCTGCCATTGCAAAGTGCTTTATGTGACTAATTGGCTGCTAATAGCTTATGGATTTTCCTTTTCAGTTTCTGTCTTTGACACAGCTCTGCCTTACATGATGCTCTGCAGATATTTGTCCTGACAGCCCTTTCAACCAAATTCCTTGGTCGTTTGGAAAAGCCGAGACAGGCCACTTGTCTTTTTTTATCTTCAGTTTTCATGGTTTCTCTTGTATCTGTCAGGGAAATGTAATGCTTCAGACCAATCCCACTTTGTGACACAGATAACAAATGAATGCTGGGTCGTCTACACATTCATCTCACACCTTGAAATGCAGAATGCTTTGAACTCGTTGAAGTGTTAATAAATATGGTGACGATTCAGGTTTATATGAAATGAGGAACTGTTTCTTGTGTAGGTGTAATTTCAAACTTTTGCTTCAGCTTTCATAAACAAAGAAACAATAGTGATTCATTGGCTATTACATTGTCAGATGCCAGCAGGGGGCAGTATGCAGGCATGAAACAAAGCCCGTCTCACCCCTGAGGTCCTCGGGCTCCTTTGTTTCCGATACATTAAGGAACAGTCTTGCTCCAAGATAAAAATGGGTATGATTATTTGATTTCCCCCCTCAAACACACACACACACACACACACACACACTCCACCACCCGCGCTCAAAGGCGAGCGCTGATCGCAGTAAAATCCTTGGGAGAATTTAATTTCCTTTGACTCCATAGATTCCTCTGTGTCAAAAGCAGCAACAGAAATGGAAAGGTAATTGCTCAGTTGCTGCATGGGAATGAATACACAACCAAAATGAAACATTTGCATTGCTCCGCTCTTCATTGAATTTTATTTGTCAGTTTGTGATCAAGTCTGCTCGAATGAAATGAGAAGAAGAAATCAAATTAGCGTCAGATTGCCTCAGTAGGGCCTTTGTATCAGTGTTGTCTCTTTTACCCCCTCAACCCGTGATGGATATTTTTTATCTCACAGCATTAATTGTTAGCATGTTTTATATATGTCGTTTTTTTTTTTTTTTTTTAAATACATAATATCACAGCTTTATTCTGCTCTTCAATGAACAAAGGTGGGGAGGGACAATGGTAATTGGGTTCTGATTCCATCTGACCATCATCTGCTGTTAATATAATATATATATAAACAGGGAATGGAGGAATGTTCTCTCACTATCAATAATATTTAAACTTACAAAGTGAAATGAAATATTCCTGTGAACCTTCAGGTAAGAATCCGAAATCTTTGGTCCCTGAGGAAGCAATCGTTACGTTTTCATACTTGGAATTACTTTTTATTTTCCTTCACATGCTTCATATACATGTGACCAAGGCGTTGAATTTGCTGATACATTTCTATTATATACAGGGGGTGTGATGATGTTTGGGAAAGTATTTTAAGGTTGTATTGTCGTTTTTATTCTCTCTCCTCAGTGCCTCATGATGATGCACAAATCTACATTTCATGCCCAACAAAACACCTTTTCTTCATTACTAAAACGTCGTTTGGTTTAATTCTTGTAGAAATTGTAAGGCTTTCTTTTAAAAAAAGAAGAAAAAAAAGAAGAAGAAGCAGAAGAAAAAAACAGTGTCTTTTTGCTTTTATTTTGCGCAATATGTTTGTTTCTTGTGTTTAAGCCAAATGATACACATGCAATCTTCTCCACAGATTTGTGTTTTTGGTTTTCTCTCTTTTCATCCTCAATTTGTCACCACTCCTAAGCTGCTTCCTTTCATCACCTTCTTTATCATCATCCTCATCCATTACCTTTTACTTTGCATTATTTTATTTTATTTTATTTTTATTATTTTTTTGGGGTGGGGGTGGATTTTTTGTGACTGACAGACTGGGGAGGGGTGCTCACATCAATTAAGCACTGCTAGATGCACAAGTGTGTGTGAGTGTGTATCCGTGTGTGCGCTTAAAGGTCACATTTAATTATTCCCTGGCTTTCCTCTGAGTAGCGACATTTTATTTGGACAAACTGCTGGTGGCTGAAGGTTTCCATCGCTCCTGTCTGTCTCTCCTCTCGTTCAGTAAATGTTCATACAGGTTTCTCTACTCGCCTTTTCCCGATGCTTTTTCCCCTCCCTCCCGTCCTTTTCTATCCCTCTCTCTCTTCTCTATCACTCTCTTGCAGAAGCCACATCACACCACATACACCCCCCCCACACCCCACCCCTTACTCTCTCATTCGTCTTCCCTCTCAGTTGCTCTGCCAGCTCATTGCAGGTTGTCAGTTCATTTTTAACGGGGCAGAGCAACAACCGGCTTCTTCTTTCGCCACCGGTAACGAAGAAGGAACATTAGGAGCCGCAGGCGGTCAAAGGAGAAGAAAAAGAAGAAGAAGTGAAAGAATAAGTGGAAAGGGAAAGCAAGTGGATGGAGGTCGTTGATACAGCATCCATTCCATCAGCCGCTGCCTCTCCATATCTGGCAGCTGCAGCAACAGCACCACCGCCTCACCCTCTGTTGGCCGGCCAGCGCCACCACTGCTTCCCCAGCCTCCAGCCAGGATCTGCCTCCTCCTTTCTCCTCAGTCAAGCTGTTCCTTGAAGCTGGGTAGAGGAGATGAGAAGCACCTCCGCTACAGTTTGTAACATACCAGCATCAGGAAAGAAAGACAGAAGGAAGGATGGAAGGGAGGAAGGGGGATTAAGGTGAGGTGTTTTGAAAGAGAGAATAGGAAACACCCTGAGTCAGAGAAGAGCACGAAGAAGAATCAAAGATGGTAAGGGCCTCATCTTAAACTTCTCTATTTTTATCCTGTTTACTTATAAAACTTCTCATTATTTTATCTTTTTAAACAAAAATATTGTTTCCCTTATTGAAGATTTTCATCTTCTTCCACTCAACCTGAAGTGTCTTTGTTTTAAATGTATCCTGATAAATGACCTGTTGCTTTGGTTGTCATGAACAGTTCTTTTTATTTGACATGTTCCCATTCAATCAGAAGAATGATGAGGTTGGTGATTCTCGCTCTGTTCGCCCTCTTTTTTTTTTTTTTTTTTTTCCTGTTTGGCTTTTCTCTTTCTGCGTGTAATCAGCATTAAGTTCATTGCAGAGGTTTTAGTTGTAGTCATCGCCACCCCACCCCTCTGACAACCTGCTGCTGTGCTAAAGGTGTGGAAGTTGGAATAAGACTGTATGTATATGCAAGACAGGGTTCCTGTGTTTCAATATTATATGCTGCTTTCACTCTCAGTGTAATCTGATCATTGCCTGTGGTGCCTCCACTGAGGGATCAATGATACTTGGGCTTGCTAACCGTAGTGTTCTGCCTCTCCAGTAATGGGTTGGGTTGGGCAGTATGTGGTGAATTTCAGTTTCTTGTATGTGGTGGTATTGTTTCCAGTGACAGTTTTCTCCATTTTGTATTATTCAAAGCATGTTTAATGTGAATGTGTATGTAACAGACAAGCCTTAAAAAAGAACGTTTGGATCTTAGCTTTGTGATACTGATTCAGATCACATCATACATTTCTCCTTTGTTATTGACTTTTTCTTCCTCTCATGCATTGTTTTTTTTTATTTATTTTATTTATTTATTTTTTTAAAATCCTTTTACTGAATCATTTTTTTTCCCCAAATTTTATTCTGCAAATCTAACAGCTTTTGCTTTCATACAATTCTCCTCACCATCACTTATGACAGTTATTAACCAACATCTTTAATGCAGATGGAGTTACACAATACGTTTTGGTTAAAAAATAAAATTGTGAGCCTATGGCGTTGTAGAGACACACAGCAATAAGCTTATTCTTTTCACCAAACCACCCACAGAGTAATTGTAAATATTGATTGGAGACAACAAATCAATGAAATGATTTTGGACTGGCTTAGCTGAACATGCTCTTTGTATTCAGCTGGCTGGTTTAATTAAAAGAGAATAGAATACATTTCCTTGAAATTCATACATAATTCATTGCCGCATATCAGCGTTTAATTAGATTTTATTTTAAGAAGAGGAATAAAGATTGACTTTTGATGTCCTAGCTTTTAGAAACACGTTGAGAGAATCTCGAATTGACTGAAGATTTGATACGTTTTTCATGAAAAAAAAAAAAATTGACTGCCAGTGTTTTTAAAGACGTAGCATAGTAGCAGTAATTAAAGTGAGGGAGTGCAAAATGCAGAGACAAGTCAAAACAATGTGATATCATTAACCAAATGAGTTCTCTGACTGGGTGTTCGAATCCATGTGTTGATCATGTTTGCTGTGTGGGGAGCAGAGAGTGGGGGGAGGTGGAGGTGCTCGCGTAATGGAGTGTACAGCTTTATTGTCACGCAGCAGGCTGACCCTCATAACCCTGTCTTTCTTCCCCCACTGTGTGCCCCCCCCCCATGCCCCGCACCCTATCCCCTCACCAACAGATATCAATGCTTCTCCGCATGCTGCTACGCGAATGAAACAAGGTGTCCACAGAGAATGAATGGAACCGTGGTCTGCAGGAAAGGAACGGGCTGTAAGGTAAAGACCAGTGTCAGCAAATGTGGACTTTCACTTTACATTTTTTTAGTTTTGCTTTGTTTTTCTGTGTCTCCCCGCTTTACGCCGCCGCTG